>NC_048219.1:162959603-163025265 GCF_002007445.2 Ailuropoda melanoleuca | reverse complement strand
GGAAGGAAGGAAGGAAAGAAGGAAGGAAGGAAGGAAGGAAGGAAGGAAGGAAGGAAGGAAGGAAGGAAGGGCATCAAATTTTACTCCAGGAAATTCAGTATCATTTCTACGAAATAAGATTTCTATGAAGTAATCTTCCTCCATTATTATCATGTGACCTTGGAAAAAATATTTAACTTCTCTGTGGAAGATTAAAATTCCCGAAAATGGCAACAGCAACGTATCTGGTTTCTCATGCCCTTTCAGAACCTTACCGCACCTCATCAATACTGGGCATGCCTTTATGGTCGCCTTTAGTGAATACGATGTGGTAGAAAGAGCGCTGTGTGGCTTTCAAGGCGAGGTCATAAGGTGATCCGGCTTTATCCCGGCTGGCTCTCTCAAGGGACACTCACTCTGTGAGAAAGCCCAGGCCACACGCAGAGGCTACCCGTAGATCTTCCAGCTAAGGTCTCAGCCAGCACCAACTCCTGGCCCTGGACGAGAACAAGTCTTCAAACAATTCCAGCCCCTGGCCTTCAAATCATCCCAACTGACACCGAGTAGAACCGAGATGGGCACCCCCCATTGAACCCTACCTAAACTGCAGATAGGTGAACAAAATGAATGGGCTCCATTCTTTCCATGCGAAAGCTTGGGGGCAATTTGTTATGCAGCAATAGATAAGTGAACCAACCCTGGTTTCCCTTCTACCGGAGAGCATAGCAATCTCTAAGACAATACTGAGAACTAAACGAGCTGATACAGGTCAGCACTTAGCACAGTATGTGGCACACAGAAGACAGGGTAAGTATTAAAGATAGGATCAGAAAGTAGATCCTGGGGCGCCTGGGTGGCACAGCGGTTAAGTGTCTGCCTTCGGCTCAGGGCGTGATCCCGGCGTTGTGGGATCGAGCCCCACATCAGGCTCCTCCGCTATGAGCCTGCTTCTTCCTCTCCCACTCCCCCTGCTTGTGTTCCCTCTCTCGCTGGCTGTCTCTATCTCTGTCGAATAAATAAATAAAATCTTTNAAAAAAAAAGAAAGAAAGTAGATCCTAAGAGAAAAGCTGTCTGAGAAGCAAGCAGGAATTTAAATAAAGAGCCGGATGAGATAAAGAAGAAATGCTTTGAGATGAAAAATGTGATCGAATATTAAGCAGCAATACTGACAATATAGAATATGGAATTTTTGTTGTAAAGGAAAGTCACAAGAAAACCTCCCAGGATTCAAAGAAAAGTGCAGAAAAATAGCATGATTACAGAAACGATGAAGGAAAGATATGATGACGATAAGGCCAAACGCTGTTCCTAAAGAGACAAAAACAGTGACACAAAGCAAATATGTTCCTAAACACACACACACACACACACACACACACGTTGGAAAATGCAGAAAGAAAGCTTTTATAAGCTAAAAAGACACCTAACTCTACACACTCACTATTTCCTGGATAAAAATAAAATTGAATTATCTGAACATATACAAAGGCAAAGTCTCAAACATCAAGGAAAAAAAGAAACAGCAAACATACAGGCAGGGGTAAAGTTTACTTATAAATGAAAATAAGTAAAGCTGCCTCAAAATTATTATTAACTTAGAGATACTTCTGTGTATTTTTAAGGGCTTTATTGAGGTATAATGTCATACAATAAATTCTACATATTTAAAGCATACAATTTAATTACATTTTGATATATGTACAACATGGGAAGCCATCACCACAATCAAGATAATGAACATAGACACCCTCCCCGAAAGTGTCCCTCTGCCACTTTGAACCCCCACATCCCCCACTGGCCTCAGGCAACTACTGCATGATTCATTAGTTTGCGTTTCCAGACATTTGTATTATTGGATATGCTGTATGCACTTTCTGTCGGACCTCTTTTACTTGTTACAATTATCTTGAAATTTGGCAGTTTGTGTCTTCCAAGAAAGTTGTAGAATTTATGGACCTACAGTTTTCATATTCCCTTCTTTTCCAATACAGATATTAACTGCTATAAATTTCCTCCTATGAATGGTTCTAGTGCTGTTCCATGAATTTTTTTTAAAGATTTTATTTATTATTTATTTGACAGAGAGAGACAGCCAGCTAGAGAGGGAACACAAGCAGGGAGAGTGGGAGAGGAAGAAGCAGGCTCCCAGCAGAGGAGCCTGATGTGGGGCTGGATCCCAGAACACTGGGATCACGCCCTGAGCTGAAGGCAGACGCTTAACGACTGCACCACCCAGGTGCCCCCGTTCCATGAATTTTGATGATTTGTTGCTTATGTTCAAAATACCTTCTGAGTTCCTTTTTGATTTCTTCTTTGACTAATGAATTATTTAGAAGTGCTTCATTTAGTTTTCAAATATTTGGAGATTTTTCCAAAGGTCTTTCTATTACTGATTTTTTGTTTAAAAGATTTTATGTATTTGACAGAGAGAGAAACAGCGAGAGAGGGAACACAAGCAGGGGGAGAGGGAGAGGAAGAAGCAGGCTCCCAGCAGAGCAGGGAGCATGATGCGGGGCTCGATCCCAGGACTCCTGGATCATGCCCTGAGCCGAAGGCAGACGCTTAACAACTGAGCCACCCAGGTGCCCCTCTATTATTGATTTCTAATGTAATTTCTTTGTAGTCAGAGAACACATTTTGTATAATTGTAATCCTTTTAAACTTATTGAGACTTGTTGTATGACCTAGAATATGGTCTCTTGATAAATGTTCCCATGCACTTAAAAAAGCGTGTATGCTACTGTTGTTGAGTGCGGTGTTGTATAAATGTCCATTATGTCAAGATGGTTGGTGATATTATTTAAATCTATATCCATCTTTATTTTCTATTTGATCTATTATTGAGGAAGATATATTGAAAATTCTGACTATAATCATATGATTGTACATTGCTTCTGGCAATTCTATCAGTTTTTGCCTCATGTAATTTGAAGCACTGATTTCAGTTGCATAAGCATTTAGAATTGTTACATCTTCTTGATGAAGTGACTCCTTAATCATTAGGAAATGACCCTCTTTATCCCTGGTATCATCCATTGTTCTGAAATCCACTTCATCTGATACTATATTATATTCATCTGGTTCCAGTTTTCTTTTGATTCATGATAGCATGATACATCTTTCCCATCCATTTACTTTTAACCTGTTTGTGTCCTTCTATTAAAGGTCTACTTCTTATAGACAGCATACTGTTTAGTCTTATTTTATCCGATCTGACAATTTTATTTATACAATTATGTTTAATGTGATGACTGACATGGTTAGCCTTTAAGACAATCATCTTGCTACCTGGGTTTTTTTCCTCCATCTCTTCTTCCTTCCTTTCTTTCTTTCTTTCTTTCTTTCTTTCTTTCTTTCTTTCTTTCTTTCTTTCTGCCTTCTTTGGGATTAATCGAATATATTCTTCTGACTCAATTTTATTGTCTCAGTTGGCTTACTAGTGATTTCTCTTTGCTTTCTTGTTTTAGTGGTTGATTTAGGATGGTGATAACTTACTCTTTAATTTATCACAATCTGCCTTCTAGTGGTATCAGACTATTTCACACATAGTACTGAAGCCTTTCTCTCCTACCAGTTTGGTGCTATTTCTCTCTATATTTTCCTTTTATATCTTTTACAATTTCCTTATTACCTTTTTGTTTTTGTTTAGACAGTCATTTATCTCTTCGAGATTTAAGGAATACACTTTTTAATCTATTTACCTCTATAGTTGCTATTCCCAGTGTTCTTTTTCCCTTTGTGTAGATCCATATTTTCATCTGACATCATTTCCTCCAGTCTGGAGGACTTCTGTTAAGAGTTTAGTCAAACTACTCCTAATATTGCTGCCTCAGTATCCACTTTGTGTGGCCAGGAGGCCCGTGGGGGCCTTGAACCAACACTAGCCCCTTTCTAGAATGCATGCTCTAGATAACAGTGCACAGAGTCATAAGTAAATACAATTAATGTCCTAATATAAATCCCCCAAACCATTCTCATGATAAACAGTCTCTCCCCCTTCCAGAGCCTTCTTCTTGAGTGCCCTATAGATAAGACCACCACAAAGCTTACCAAAACTCCTCTTTTGAATTGGCTAATCCAGCCTTAGCCCAAGAATCCCAAAGCTCTCCACCTCAGACCCAAAATAAAGGTATGTGCCCTCAGTCCCCCACTTTCCTTCTGCCTGTACCCTGCCTTGACCTCCCCATGGTCCCCTATTAAGGCATGCCAGGTACATTTTCCAACACTTATGAGTAACAAACCTCTATTTCAATTACCTTGTGGCCTTCTGTGGAACCATCCAACACCTTGAAACTTGACTTAATAAATGATCATTTAACAAAGCCATAACTTTCTTTAACATTTCTTGTACTGCAGGTGTGCTGGTGATGAATTCTTTCATCTTTTGAAATTCTTTATACCACATTTATTTTTGAATGGCACTTTCACTGGGCATAGAATTCTAGAATTAAGTTTTTGCTTCTCTTTCAGTATTTAAAGTTGCTCCATTGTCATCTCACTTACATAGTTTACACTGGATAATGTGCTAGCTTTCTAATTTTCTATGTACTATACATACATGTCTTATTTCGCTGTCTACTTTTAAGATTTTCTCAGTATTACTACTTTTGAATAATTTTATTATAATATGTTTTGGTTGTTTACCTCATGTTTCTGGTCCTTGGGATTTTTTTAACATACTTAGATCTGTGGCTTCACAGTTTTCATTCAAAGTAAGAGTTTTCTCAGTCATTGTTTCTTCAAATATCTTTTCTCCACCCCTCCTCCAATTTCATATGTGTTATATTTCTTGGAGTTATTTCACTATTCACTGGTGCTCAGTTCATTATGTAAACTCTCTTGTCTATGTTTCTTTTAACTCTTTCACTGATAATTTACTATCATAAAATTCACCCTTTTAAACTACACAGTAGTTTTTAGTACATTCACAAAGCTGTGCAACCATCATTAGTATCTAATTCCAGAACATTTCATCACCCCAAAAAGAAACCACATACCCATCAGCAGTCACTCTCCATCCCACCTCTTCCCAGCCCCCGACCACCACTAGTGTACTTTCTATCTCCACAGATTTGTCTCTTATGGACATTTCATACTAATGGAATCATACAGTATGTGGCCTCTGTGCTTGGCTTCCTTAACTTTAGCATAATGTTTTCAAGGTTCATTTATGTTGTAACATGTATTGGTACTTCATTTCTTTTTATTGTTGAATAACCCATTTTGTGGATATACTATCTTTTTTATCCTTTCATCAGTTGATGGACATTTGGATTGTTTCCACTCTTTGGCTATTCTGAATAATGCTGCTATGAGCATTTGTGGACATATATTTTCATTTTTCTTGGTTATATGCCTAGAAGTGGAATTGCTGGTCACATAGTAACTCTATGTTTAATCTTTTGTTGAAGTGCCAGGCTCTTTTCCAAAGCAGCTGGACCATTTTACATTTCACTAATAGTGTATGATGGTTCTGATTTCTCTATATCCTCCCTAGCACTTGTTACTACCTGTCTTTTTCTTTTTATTATAGCTATCCTGCTGGGTGAGAAGTGGTGTCTCATTGTGGTTTCAATTTAAATTTTCCTGATGATCAATGATGTCGAGCATCCTTCCATTTGTTTATTGCCCACTTGTATATCTTCTCTGAAGAAATGTCTATTCAGATCCTTTGTCCTTTTTTAAAACTGGGTTGTCTTTTTATGATGTTGTAGTTATTCTTTATGTATCCTGGATGCCAGTCCTTTATCAGACATACAAGTCATAAATTCATCCTACAGATTGTCTTTTCAGTTTCTTGATGGTGTCATTTGAAGTATTAAAGTTTTTAATTTTGATGAAGTTCAATCTTATTTCTTTCTTTGTTACTTGTGTTTTTGGTGTCTTACCTAAAATTCATAGCCTTAACCCAGGATCACAAAATTTTCTCCTATATTTTCTTCTAAGGGTTTTATAGTTTGTATATATATATATACACACCTACATATATATGTGTATATATATATATATATACACTTACATACATATATATGTATGTATTTTTGCCATATATATGTACATATATACATACATACATATATATGGCAAAAATTATATTTAAAAATTTTTAAATTCCCCAACAGAATCTACCAGAATCGAGAGTAAACATCATACATAATTATGAAATACTGCAAAATTCCTCTGAAATTGGGATGGAGAAAGGATGTTTACTAACATCATTTCTATTGAATATTATACTGGAGGTTTTAACCAGCTTTACAAATCAAGAAAAACAGATAAAACACATAAGTAAAATGTATATGGATCAGAAGAGAAAAGATAAAACTGTCATTATTTGCAGATGACACGATCTGTACATATAAAATCCAAAATAATAAATAGATAATTAAAATCAACGAGTAGTTTAGCAAGTTCACTTGATACATGATCATTACAAACGATCTATTATATTTTTTATAAACAATTTGGAAACTTAATTTTAAAGTGTTACTACTTCTAATAGCATGAAAAACATCAAATACTAGGAACAGATCTACTGAAAGATCTGCAAGACCTTTATACAGAAATCTATAAAATTATATTAAGAGAAATTAAATAAAACCTGAATAAATGGAGTAATATACCATGCAGATGGATTGGAACACTCAATAATGTGAATATGTCCAAACTCCCAAAAACGATATATCCATTCAATGTAATACCAATAAAAATTCCAGAAGGTATCTAACAGAAATTGACATATGGAAATGCAAAGAACCAAAAATAACTGAAGGAATACTGAAGAAGAAGAGAAGTGGGGAGGCCTACTTTCTCTGATACCAAAACACTACAAAGCTATCATAATTAAAACAGTACAGTAATGTTGCCAGACAGACACAGACCAATGGAATCAAACAGAGATTTCAGAAATAGATGCACACATACATGGGTGCTTCATTTTTTACAAAGTGGCATTACGGAGTTGTGAACAGAGGACAGTCTACAGTAAATAAGCTGGGTAAACTGATTATCCACATTGAGAACAAATGAAATTAGACCTTTACTTTACACTATACACAAAAAGCAAGTCTAGGAGGATTGTAGATTTAAATGTGAAAAGTAAACCAAGAAAGCTGCTAACAGTTAATATAGGAGAATATTTTCACGAGCGTAGGTGGACAAAGATGTCTTAACACTAATCATAAAGGAAAAAATCATAACTTGGATTAAATTAGCTATCTGTATGTCAAAAGACATTAGTAACATATATGAAAAACACAGGGTTAAGATTCTTATTAAGTAAATGCCTCTTAAAAATAATAATAAAAAGATAAAAAGTTACCACCCCACTCAAAAATGATCAGAAAACTCATAACTATCTATAGGAGATTAGCCATAATCCTTGAACATACTAATATGTGTTCACTCTCACTAGAGAGCAGACATAAAGAGAAATAAGATTTCTTAATCTAGCAGATTGGCAAAGATATAAATAACAATAATAAAATTTTGTATTAGCCAAGATTTGAGCACTCTCATAAACTCCTGGTGGGAATTGAAATTGGATACATTTTTTGGAGATTATTTGGCAATGTATCTCAAAATCCCTAAAAAATCTATGTATCCTTTGACCAAACAATTCTACTTCTAGAAATTTATCTTAAAGAAAACATGGAACCACTTTGAAAAAATGGATTTTCATCACTGCAATGCTTATATAACAAGAAATTAGGAGGGAAAATAGTGGATTGGTGAAATATGTTATGATAATTCACATAATAAGACACTAACACTAATTTGAATCAAGAATTGCCACCTAAGACATCTACAGCAGCAGGATGTAACGTAAACGAGAGATGAAGCTCTTCGGCAAACCGAGCAGCACGTGCCCCTCTTGGAGAAGGCGGCTCCAATTAATTGATGACAAGTAAGATGTGGGGAGGTGTGGAAGGGTGTCTAGTGTCATGAGAATATCCAATCTTTTAGAAAAAGGAGAAAATTAAATTTTTATGTGAAATTTCCTGATTTTTAAAAGTTGTCTATTATTGTCTATTGTTTAAAAATTTTGAAAAAAATTCAGTGGTCAAATAAAATATGTTATTTGTGGACTAAATTCAATTCAAAGGCTGAGAGCCCCAATGTACATATATATATTTATTGACAGAAAGAGATTCGTGATGTATTGTCTTTATTGTGTAAAAAGATTATTACAAAAACACTTTATATAATGTGATCTCACTTTTCTTAAAAGTCAAAGCATATTTAGATGTATGTATAATCAAAGCATATTCAGTGTCTGAAGGGGTGTAAATCTAAATGTTAATAGTGGGAGATTGTTTTACATATCTCTGTTTTTGCATGTCCATATTGATCATTAGTATTTTATTATCAAAGAATACAATAAAGTTCTTTTCATTTGTGGTTATAAAGTTAAGAGTTAGTAGTTTAGTTTAAAATTTTGAGAATTAAACTAAAAAGCAAAACCACTGAACAAATACTCTTGCACATAAAATCAGACAAACCAGAATTCAAAGTCAATTCTTCCGTTTCTGTGGCTCTGTCAGTGATAATATCTACCATCTATGCTTCAAAACCCCTTGGTAATGTAAAAATTAATAAACAAAAACAGAATTAAGATCTACCATTACCTTCCTAGTATTGTCAAAAGCTAAGTGGACAGAAGGAGGATTTTTCTAATGCAGTACAAGTCTGGAAAAAAGACAGACACTGGTAGGATGTAATAATGTAAAAAGTTTTGTTTGTTTTCATTATTCTATCCAGAGGCAAGACCATTCTCAAAATCTAAGGCTCCACCCTGCCCCACCCCTTACTCCTTGGCTAGCAATCATACCCAATACTGTGGAGTAGAGAATGGCTGACAACCCATTGCCAGAAGTAGCATTAGATGAAGTGGATCTCGTATCATGTTCTCAAGAATACTTGTGTTTTGTTTTGTTTTGTTTTCAAACTCTAAGCTAAAAACAAAAACAGTTCAAGAGCATTTGGGCAAATTCCTAACTGTGAGTGGAATTCCAAGATAAGCAGAATAAACCAGGGAAGCCACTTTTAAGGATTGGCTTTGACCCTCAAGTAAAGCAATTAATGATATTCTTTGAGCATTTTCACTCTTTATCTTCTCTTCCCACCTCTCTGTTCCACCAGTAAAGGCATGGGCTTCTCTGAATGGAATTCAGGGAGGTGAAGTGGTTCACGGGTGAAACCAACCAATTAGCTGATGTAAAGTGGGGTTTTTTTATAATAATATTTTTTATTATATTATGTTAGTCACCATACAGTGGGTTTTGTTTCTGTCTCTATCACCTGCTTTTTATCATAAGGAGTTTAGATACCTGCATTCTACTATTCCTTTTACTGTGCAGGTTAAGTATAATGGAGGGTAAAGAAATTTCTTTCAGGTAATTGTAATACCATTGGAAACCTACCTTAAAATGAGCTCATGAACTTCCCCAAGTGTCCAGTTTGAAATCCAAGGAGAAATTTCATCATATTTGGTCCATGGAAATAACATATCCTTTAAGATATTTTTAATATAATATCATTATATTTCCTTATTTTCATTATGTTTTCTCTTTTCAATGAATTCACAATAAAGGAAAACAATAAAAGTGTTGTTTCATATCTTTACTTTCAGTAATGTGCAACATGAACATAATAGTGTTAAGAAGTCAGAAATAACACGGTAGCTATAGAAGATGCTTATATTTGCAAAATGTCAACAATTATCTTCCCTAGGTTCCCCCAAAACTGGCATATTTGTTAATCAAATTAATTAAGAAGCTTTTCAAAATAAAAGCAATGTTTTAAATAAATATATTTTCATAACCATAGAACATTAAGTTCTTCTGGAGGTAACAAACATATTACACTCAAGTACTTTATGAAGATATTAGGGTAAAAATTATGTGGATGCAATTATAAATGTACCCTAATTGATTTGCTGCTTTTGTGTGTGTTTTTGTTCATGTATTAAAATTATATCATATTTGTAATCAGTTAGTTCTTAAATCATCACAATGGTGTTATCTGACCCACAGAATTTATATCAGCTCAACATGATAATGTGGTATTGTTTGAACAATGTCTTTAAATTTAAATTTAGTACAATAAATTATATTTAATTAAAGACAAGACCTCTTAGCTGCTCATGTCCATTATAGAAATTGAATGCTAGATACCCAGTTTGGAAGAATGAGACCTTCCAACAATGTCAACCTTGAAATTTTATAACTGAAAATAATGTCACATCAAAATCCTAATTACAACAGAGCTCTCACTGTGTTTCAGAGTTCCACATAGGTGGGTATAAATTCATTTATGATCAGCTTTGCCATTGAAATCATATGTTTATTAAACAACTACCAAAAAACTTTCTAAAAATTGATTTTATTTAATAAATAGTTTAAAGAGTTTCTAGCTGAAGAAATGATTTTTCTGACCTTAGAAATTCTGAACACTTGTTTATCTTTCATTCGCTTTTATTTCTACTGTGATTCTTAGGAATTTTTCTAAACTATATTTTATCTATCAAAACAGCTATGCGTTGGTAAATTTGGCTTCCTCTGATAATAACCTATGTTAATATCTCTAAATTAAATGACAAAGTAAAGTAGACACAGTAACCGGTTATAGTAAGTGCTCTTTAGAATTTCAGATTAACAAATTTGACCCAAAATGATAAAGTAATAACTTACTAAATGAATAATGCAACATAGATTAGATTTTCATAGGCTCTCAATCTCTCTTTCTCACTCTCTCTTTCTCTCTCTCTGTCACTTTCTGGTTCTTTCTTTTTTTTCTTTCCTTCTCTCTCTCTCTGTCACTCACACACACATACACACACGCTCCCACCCACATCCATACATGGCTATGTACACACATCTCAGAATTCCAAACACTCCTACTAAAGGTTTTAACTTAGATAAATTAACTACATTAAAATACTGACATTGTGAAAATATCTGTCTATGTCCAACACCCCATAGAGGGCATCTTTTTGTGAACTTCCAAAAATCTTAAAGAAAGAAAACCAGAAAGAAAAACCAGAGTCCTCAAGGGGAAGGATGGGTGAGTGTGTCGGTACTGCTCAGGGTCACAGCCTCCCATTCTCCTCGCCACTCTCCTTCTCCTCTATGGCTTCCAGGCTGCGTTTGCTCTTGGCTTCTGCACCACTGCTGGGTGCTTTGCTAAGTCCACAGGACAAGCATGCCAGCTGGATCTGCTTCATGTTTTCTACAGCTTCATTCTTGGCATTCTTCAACAGATCTCCTTGGCCCTACAAACAAGGAGAAAGTTAGGGACCAGGCGTATCCTGAGTGGCATCACTCTATATGTTAGTGCTACTGCTCAGTGAGGAAATGGACCCAGAGCCTCAGAGCTCACTTTTTCAGAGATTTTCTCCAGGCTCTTTTCTAGCACTGTTCAGGGTCTTCGCTCTTTAAGCCAAGGACCTCAACCTGAGGCTTCCCAATCAGCTCTGTGGTTGCCAGTAGCCTCTTGAGATCCCTTCAGTAAGGAACAACCTCAGGGGGGCCCTCCTCTGCATTACTGAGCACGGTGCACCCATCCCTCAGCACAGTCTGAGACTTTGCACACTGCTGCAACTCCTGTCCCACCCAGGCCCAGAATTCCTAGGCTTGGGAGCAAACAAGCAAAGGAGCTCTTCTTTAAAGAACTGAAAATTCAATCAGCCCCTCAGAGTACAAGAGCTTACAAAGCAAAACATCTTCTGTAAAGTAAATCACACCCCGTTGCGCTCAGTAAGCTAAGTTTTTATAAGTTGGGTTAACCTGGCAATCTGTCTTTTAATAAATTTTTAGTTATCCACATTCCTTCTGTCTTTTCCATCACCCTAAAGACAATGTTCCCATCCGGCTAATGGAGAAAAAATGGCTCCAGAGGCTCAGAATGTCAATCAAAACAAAAAGCAAATGAGGATCCCGGGAAATCATCGGCTCTCAGGAACATCAGTGCTTGAGAAGGACTTTTTTCCTTTTCTTTATTTCTTATTTTACTTCTTCATTACTAATGATCAAGTGTATAAGCTGATGCTGGCCCAGGCACCCGAAGGACCAAGTGTGGGAAAGCCAGGACCTATTCCCATGCGGCACAAAAGAGGAGGTGGTCCTTCCTCCCCCCCCCCTCCATTCTCACTGCAGTGGTTAGGTGACCCCCGAACTGCAGATGGCAGGGTGGGAGGATGTGGAATTTACACTGATCACTGGAGAGTTCCTCCACAAAGCACAGACTCGCCAAAGGATAAGTCCGAACTGCTCCATGATACACTGTTTAATTTGACAAGTGTGTCCGAGGAAACTTGTGTTAAAAAATGCCTTAGCATATTCCATTCCTCAAAATCTACACAAGCACTTGCCAATCCTACTGTGTAATAATATAGCACAATCCTTCTAATAACAGATTTTAACTAAATGGGATGTACAAGGATGGCTTTGCCTAATATTTTTGTTAAAGTGGACTTACCCCAATCACTTCAGTCACAGAAAGGGATTTTATAAGTGGACTTGGAAGTTTTATAGCCTAGCCTTCCCATGAGGAGAAAAGAGGCAGGGCCTGATGAGGTTTAGTGACTGACCCAAAGTCACAGCTGGGAAATGACTGAGCCGGGACTAAAGTCTGGGTCTTGGACCTCGGTCCCGTGTTCTATTTCCCACACCACGTTTATAACTTAGACTAAGACTAAAGACTAGAAAATGAACACTCTATCAGATAGAGATGGATTTTCTAAAGGAAGAATATTCACTATGGCAACAGAATTTGGGGAGTCAGTTCTCAACAGTGCAGACGTAATGAGTCCCCTCTGAACACTGAAAAGCAAAGTCACATCACTCTGAAACATGCAATTATTAAATAATAATACATACAGGGTGCTTACTCTGTATAGGCACTCTTTTTTGTGCTTTACATATGTTCATTCATTTAGTTGTCACAGCAACCTTATGAAGACAGGAACTTTTCTTATTCTTGGTTTATTGATGGAAAAAAAACCTGAGGCCCAGAGCGGTCACCTTTGCCAGAGTCCTGCAGCTGCTACGTGTAAGGCTGGGGTTTAGATAAAGTCCAGCAGTTATGGCTCCAGAGTCTGTAGTCGTAACCACTATATGACATGGCATCACTTCAAAGAAAACCGTGCACTCCCTCCAAAGCACATTACAGCCTCCTATTCATTGTTACCCACGAAAACAACACAGATATAAAGAAAATCATCGCTCATGTGGCACAGTCTGACAGAACTTAGAGGTGGCACCTAGAGAGTCGGGAAGATCAGGTCACCAAGGGACAAACGTCAGGCTATCTTAATTTTGCTCTTAGCTCCAACAATTTCTCCCTGGGCCACTTGTTCCTCGTAAACATGAAAATAACCTTCTGCCTTCCTGACAGTGTTAAAGATTAAAGAAAAAATGTTGAATAGTTGTTTGTAATCTAGGCAATCCCACGTAAACTATGCTATAAGGTGATGCGAAAAGCAGGTATCACAGTCTACTACTATAATGAATATCTTGGTACTGTACATATGTTAATATGTGAATTATACTCATCTGTTTAAAATGCAGCTGCAAGAGTCTGTTTTACAGAGATAGGTATATTACCACTGGCTTTACAAATTGAAAGATTCCTTTAAAAACCAAACTGTATTAACAAAAAGATCAGATCCACACTCATTTTCGGTGTTACTTTTAAGAGATCGCTTTCCTTTTAGTTTTGAAAGTTTCATTAAGCATTTTAAAATTGCAACAAAAGCAAAATTGGCATCTTCCCTAATTGCAAGAGAAGAGTGAAACATGCCAAAATATCAAGTTTGACGCCACTAATGCATAATGCTCTCCCTTCCCTTGTTCTGCAGCAGGTTATGAAACCTATCTAATTAATCAGCCAGAATGTCATCTCATCAGTTCTGAGAGGTGGCATCCATGCCTGCCTGCCAGACTGTGCCAGCTCTGGTTCACAGAAGTCACTCTCTGCAGAAAACAATGGCCAATTGGAGAAAACAGTTTGTGCCAGTGCACGAAAACACAACTACATCATCTCCTGATAGCCAGAAGACAACACAATCTGGCTGAATGGCACAGGCAGAAAAGAGATAGAAAGAGAAGCTCAGTTGTTAACTTAATAGAAAACAAAATGAAAACTAATTCTACATGTGAATTTTTACATTTTACACCGAAACATTTATGTAAAAAAATTTTCCTGTTCTTTAAAGAAGGAAGAATAAAGGTCATCTTTCTATTCTGTGGCTCAAGGAAACCACTCCTTGAGTCCTCCCTCTTACGATTTCAAAACCAGGAAAGACTCATACCAGGCAAAACTGTAAAAAGAGTGAAGTTTATTGTTAACAACCCCTATCCTGGCATTCCTTTCTAGTGCTTTATCCCATTTTATCTGCAGCAATTTCCCCTGTTCAACGAGCACCTGTCTCTCTCCTCTGTTACACTCCCTCTCAAACTCCTAACAAGCCAGCTTATATGGAATCTCCTCTGTCAAACATCTTTGTCCTATGTATCATTTCCTACAAGGTGTATTAGGTATTCAGATAAGCTAATCAACTTAAAGGGATTAGTGTGTTGTGTGTATTTAATGAGTATTGTAACAGGCGTTTCCAAAGAAATATGCTCCAAAAGTCTCCTCAAGTAGGTGTCTTGGTAGAGAAGAATGAGAGAAGAGAATTTCACTTGGTGTTATATAAATCAAAACACTTCTTGGATACTAAAATATCTCTGGGATTGTTATGGCCTAGAATGTAAAATTAATGTACAATGCGATCATTGAACACTCAACTTGAAAGAAATGTCAAACTGCTGCCAATGTTTTGATATTCTAGCAATCTCAATTTGCAGTTTCCCACCTCTGATGTTAGGGATGCTTCAGGAAGAAAAAAAAAAAAAAAAGAAAGAAAGAAAAAAGAGGACTACTTTAACCCAAAGAAAAGCAGACATAACAGAGGGCATTTCAGGCAGACTGATGGTGATGGGACAACAGGACTATCAAAAGTCTCAAGGGCAATGGCCACCAATTCAGCCTCCACAATTATTTGGCTTCCAAAATTAAGAGCCCATGGAAATACCATTTTATTTAAAGAGTAACTTGTGGCACCATGGAAAACCATAGGGAGATCACTATAGAGATTTTGAATCAAAACTTAGTGATGATTAATGAATTTTTAAAAAAGAGATTAAGCAGTCATAACCAAATCCTTACAACTGCATTAGATTGCAATTAAAACGCATTATCTAGAAATCAAGAAATATCTGATGCAACTTAGACTGTAAATGGGCTTGTTGTATAATGCCACAAGTTTTATTACTACTAATAAACTTATTACTGACAGTAAAATATTATCACAACCCTACACGGAAGCTAACATTTATTGAACACTTAATATACTAAGTATAAGCAAATTTGCACAGATTATTTCATTATATCATAACTATAAAAAACTGGAATTCTAAATGGAATAAATTTATTAGTTATATATTTGGAAGTTATCTGTTAGGAATATATTTTGTTATCTGTCAAAAGATATTCAGGACTTTTATTATTCCTTTTCTACTAAGAAAGGCAGCTCCGTCCCTACCCAACACTGTTCAAAAATAATTTGGACTACAATCTGGCAGAATAACCTACAAAAGACACCATGATTCCTTCACACCCATTTTTCCCATGAACTGTACTATCCCTTGTGTTATTAGTACATAAAAGAGCAGGAGAACATCATGACTAGTGTCCTTGTCACATGTGAAGGAAATGCGTGGGTTGTCTCAGAGCACACCACAAATATTTAAAGAAGCTAATTGAGACTCTGGGAATGGATACACCCTCACATATACACATCTACACACATAAACAAATGTAGCTCCGTCTCCAGGCAGACTTGTGTGGGTATTTTTCAGCACATACTCAATGGCAGACTGATTCCCCTGATATTCTTTCGTGTGAGAGTCCACACCTACAGCTAGTGTCAATAGCAATGAACAGCACAGACAGCATGGTGGAATTAGCAGCTCTTTATTTGTTCCAGCTGCCATTTGTTGGACAAAACCATGTAATAGTGGGTTGTGCCCTACTACCATCTTACTAGTTCAAAACCCATGCTTTTTAGGAATCTCTGTATTATCTGAAGAAGCTAAATGTTTTGCTCCAAAGGGGTAGAAATAACTTCTACAATGTTCTTCATTTGAGAAAATGAAATAGCAGATCAAAAATGTGATGATGTCATAACAGATGTACTTCTCTTGATGTGACATTTCTAGAATATTGGGTAAAGCTCTGCAAAGATGGCCTGGAATTCTTGCTCTCCAGAACAAAAGCCTAGTCATGTAGGGAATGGAAACAAGATGTTAACAAGAGTTATTGGGCACAAAAGTATAGTTACTAGGAGATTATGGACAAAATAACTTAATTGCAAAAAAAAAAAGTTTCCATTATTTAATTATCAATAGTCAGATTTATTATTTCTCAATACCTTGGTAACCAAATATTCCAACTGCATTCTACTCATCAGTTAAAAAGTGAATTTTAACTCTGAATTCTCAAGAAATATGCAAGAATAATCATAGACAGTTTTGGTCTAAGAGCATTGGATTAAAGGAGCCAATGTTATGGAGCCACATGTTCCTCTTCATCTAAAACTCTGAACTCAAAACAAGTTAACACTGTTTTCAAATCTTTATTACATAATGCAATCAAATTATTTTATTTTTAAAGGAACAGAAAGGGGACTACACTGGACATGTTCAGATGACCCATTGTATTTTATAATTTTATATAAAGGTCAGGTTTTTAAATCAGTTTCATGGTGGATTTATTTTAGTATTGTTCATAAACACCAATTAACCAAATGTTTCTGAAGACCGTGGAAACAGAACATAAATAAATCCTTTTAATACCTGAGAATCTAATTCTGAAGGAAGACTAGTTTATAAAATGTAGAAGATATTTCAAAGAAATTTTGAGAATAATTTAATACCAAAGAGAAGACAACATTGCAAAATAAAGCAGAATGACATGTTTAATAAACACAACTACACAAAAGGCTATAAAAAATTTGAAGCTCGAATCTGTTGAAATTCAACATAATGAAAATTATATTTGAAAGTTAAATTTGAAAACATATGTTTTAAGACCTGACAAATAAAATCTTTTTCCACATTTCTTTTTCAAATAACATCTTGCATTGTTACAATCTCTTTCTCATCAGGAAATCTTGATTAACTTGAATGTTGAAGGAATAAAGAACCCTATTTACTTCAAAATGGTAACTAACTGTGTCTTATGCAGAAAGCCCTTGCACTGACCCTGTTTTTAAAAATAGTTTTTAATATAGAAGAAACCATCTTTGTGTTGTTCAGTATATATATAAATGAAGTCGTTTAGCATTATTTAAACACTACTCACTAATAATTATAATTACATCATAGAAATAGAATGAAAGATAAAAGTCATGATCATCTCAATAGATGCACAAAAAATCATTGACAAAATTCAACATCCTTTCATGATAAAAACTCTCAACAAACTGAGTATAGAAGGAATGCCCTCAACATAATTCAGGTCACATATGACAAGACCACAAGTAACAACATAGTCAATGGTGAAAGGTTGAAAGCTTTTCCTTTAATATCAGAAACAAGACAAGGGTGCCTACTCCCCCTATTTCTATTCAACAGAGTACTGCAAATCTTAGCCAGAGCAGTTAGGTGGAAGAAGGAAGGAGAGAAAGGAAAGAAAGGAAAGAAAGGAAAGAAAGAAAAAAAGAAAAGAAAGAAAGAAAGAAAGAAAGAAAGAAAGAGAAGAAGGAAGAGAGAGGAAGGAAGGAATAAAGGGAGGAAGGGAGAGGGAGAGAGGGGGAAGGAGGGAGGGAGGAAGGAAGGAAAGAAGGAAGGAAAGAAGAGAGAAAGGAAGGAAGGAAGAAAGAAAGAAAGGGTATTTGAATCAGAAAGGGAGTAGTAAAATTGTCTCTGATTACAGATGGCCTAATCTTATATACGGAAAGCACTAAAGACTACACCAAACAACTGTTAGAACTAGTAAATGAATTCAGTAAAGTTGCAGGATACAAAATTGACACGCAAAAATCAGTTGTGTTTATCAGTTCACAATAAACGATCAAAAAAAGAAATAAAGAAAAAAATCCAATTTACAATATCATCAAAAACAACAAAATACTTAAATTTAACCAAGAACGTGAAAGATCTGCATACTGAAAGCTACAAGAAACTGATAAAAGAAATTGAAGAAAACACAACGAATGGAAAGATATCTCATGTTTATGGATCAGAAGAATTAATATTATAATATCCGTGCTACCCAATGTCATTTATAGATTCAGTGCAATCCCTATCAAAATTCAAATAGTGTTTTTCATAGAAAGAGAAAAGCAATTCTAAAATTCATGTGGAACCACAAAAGACTGCAAATAGCCAAAGCAATCTGAAAAAGAACAAAACTGGAGGCATCACACGTCCTGATTTTAAACTATACTACAAAACAACAGTAACTGAAATAGTATAGCATAAAAAGCACGAGCAACAAAAGCCAAATAAACAAGTGAGACTACATCAAACTAAAAAGCTTCTTCACAGCAAATGAAACAATCAACAAGATAAAAAGGCAACATACTGAATGGGAGAAAATATTTGCAAATCATGTATCTGATAAGAGGTTAATATCCAAAATACATAAGGAACTCAATATATATACATTAGATATAACAACTCAAAATATTTAACAACTCAATAACAAAAAATAAATAATCCAATTAAAAATGGCAAAAGGCCTGAATAAACATTTTTCCTAACAAGACATACAAATGGCCAACAGGCATATGAAAAGGTGCTCAACATCATTAATCATCAGGGAAATGCAAATCAAAACCACAGCAAGATATCAAGACCACCTTATATCTGTTACAATGATATTATCGAAAAGGCAAGAGATAACCAGCACTGGCAAGGATGTGGAGGAAAGGGCACTCTGTGCGCTGCCGGAAATGTAAATTGGTGCAGTCACTATGGAAAACAGTATGGAAATTCTTCAAAAATACTAAAAATAGAACTACTATACAATCCAGCAATTCCACTTCTGGGTGTATATCCAAAGGAAATGAAATCAGGATCTTGAAGAGATATTCGCACGACCATGGGCATTACAGCATTATTTACAACAGCCAAGACATGGAAACAATTTAAGTGTCCATCAAACAAATGAATAGATGAATGTATATACATACATATCTATAGCCATCTCCTTTAATATATATATATCTCTTTCTTTAAAATGTCTATATAATATATGTAGCATCTAATAACATTTAAAAAGATGTTATTTATATAATGCAATATTATTCAGCCATGAGAAAGAAGGTAAACAACATGGATGCATTTCCAGGGCATGATACTAAATGAAAAAAGTCAGACAGAGAAAGACAAATACTAGATGATCTCTTTTATGTGTAATCTAAAAAAAATACAATTCATAGAAACAAAAGTAGTTTTATGATTGCCAGGGGCAAGGGATAGGGAAAATGGGTGAAGGTGGTCAAATGGTACAAACTTCCAGTTACAATATAAGTAAGTTCTGGAAATATTATCTTTTTCTTATATAATAATCCTTAAGCTTACACAATGTTATATATTAATTATATCTCTATAAAACTGAAAAATAACAACAATAATATTAATAACAATCCAGTAGCAGCAGTGCTGACAACAGATACCACTAGTGATGGGTAACAGCACATTCATCAATAAAACCTATTACACTGAGATACACTTGTTGAACAGAGCTTAAAAAGAAGTATTGGGGCACCTGGCTGGCTCAGTCAGTGAAGCATGCAACTCTTGATCTCAGGGCTGTAAGTTTGAGCCCCACGTTGGGTGTACAGATTACTTAAAAATAAAAGCTTTAAGGGGCGCCTGGGTGGCTCAGTTGGTTAAGCATCTGCATTTGGCTCAGGTCATGATCCCAGGCTGCTGGAATGGAGCTCCATGTCTCTATCAGGCTCCCTGCTCAGTGGGGAGTCTGCTTCTCCCTCTACCCCCCCCCATTCATCCTTTCTCTCTTGCTCTCTCCCTCTCTCAAATAAATCAAATCTTTTAAATAAACAAATTTTCAAAAAATCTTTTTTAAAAAGTATAGAATTTAATATCTCAAATCCCTATGTGTTGTCCTGTTGTATGTTGTTCTGAGCTACATATGTATGAATCAAGACACACCCACGGCCTTCCTTTGATTTAGGAACAATGGTGGTTTCCTTTAGTTATCAATAAGGACTTAGGTCTTCATTTTTGTTTTATTCATCTATCTGTTCATCAAGCAAATATTTACTAAATATATTCCACATACCAGACTTTGTCTTTAACCTGTGGTTCTCAACCCCATCAAAACTGAGGCCCTTTATTTTTTCTTTTGAAATATTTTATTTATTTATTTAAGGGATAGAGAGATAGCAAGAGAAAGAGCAGGGGGTGGGGAGAGGGAGAAGCAGACTCCCCACTGCAGAGAGCCTGAATGGGGGCTTGATCCCAGGACCCTGGAATCATGACCTGAGCCAAAGGCAGACGCTTAACCAACTGAGCCACTCAGGCACCCCAAAACCAAAGCCTGTTCAAGCAAATATTTTGTAAGGCTCTCTTTATTATCCTAAAATGAAAGTCAGAAATAATATAAGCTGGTTTATAGATATTAAAAAATTAAGTAAATATAGGATCCTAACTATACTGTTAATGAGAAATAAAAGAATGGTCATTTAAAACAAAATAATACGTATTGTGATATGTAAATGCCCAGGGAGGCACACAAGAAACCATAATGAAGGAGGCAGATGCCTGTACTTACTCAATATGAATTCATCTAACTCCAAAAGAGAAATAAAGAGATCAGATGTCATTCCACACACACAAAGAATACAGGGAAATGACAATGCAGATGTACCAGACCAGACCAGACTTATTTGTATAGAATGGCAACAGACCAGACTTATTTGTATATAATAAACGAAGAAAGGAAATAACCTTAATTAAGGTAGGGATAGCATGACAAGACAAGTACAGACTCTCACCAGGGAGAAGAAGTGTAATAACCCCACAAGTGAGGAAATAAATGCTATCCATACACCGCACCAAAGTTGCCAAGTCTTCACCGTGTCTCAAAGGATATTTTTCTTGTCATCGATAGTGTCAGCTTCTACTTCACAGGACACTGTCAGATGCCCACCGTGGATTGTGAAAAATAACAAAGTATCAAATGAAAACCAGTCTCTGACTTCCCAGTTTGTTCCCATAGCACTTACTGTATAGCAATCATACAATCAAGTAGACAGAATGCCCAGAGTGAATAAATTATTCAATAATTTAAAAACAATATCTTGATTCATGTCGACATGCCTCTCAGTAACTATGTTTTCCTCATGTACGGCGCTTTCACATAACTTCTTGTAAAATAAATTAATTAATATCATTTACTAAAGTACTCCAGTTTGGATTTTAGATGCTTTAGTAAAGCAGGACTTAAAGTCTTGCAGGACGCAGGCAACTGTTCATTACGTTGCTCTGTCCTGCACCGTGCACGATATCCAGCATTGCTGGCCGCAGCCACTAAATGTCCCCCAAGAATTCTTCCATCACCTCCACAATTTTGCAAAGTGCCCTGTAGAGGGCAGTACTGTACTCATTAAGAACTAAAGGGCCAGACTCAGGGTAAGATGGTGAGCACAGATGCCCTTCCTGCCCACATAGAACAGAGGTCTAGTCAGGGGTACAAGCATTAACCAAAAAAACCACAAAAATAAAACTATGTCTAATCACAAGTTGTGCCATGTGCTTAAAGGAAAGGAATGTGATGTGGTGAGAACACGTAGTCTATAGGGGATCAGGCAAGTCTCCTGTTTAAGTGACAAATAAGCAACAATTTGGAAGACAGAGAAGCATCTTCATCTCTTTTTTGGCATCTTATAATCAGTGAAATATGATATAAGGATCTTGTGATGCTTGCCTTGAGTCCTCAATCCTCCTACAGTCTTACTGATAGAGATATACGTAGTACGGGAGAATGCTCTGGAAGGATACTGCTTTTGTGGCATAGCACAAAATGGCCAAATGCAACCCATTTTTCCTTATATTTTACTGACTTAGAATTTATTTTATTTACTTTTTTTGAAAGATTTTATTTATTTATTTGAGAGAGAGAGAGAAAGAGAAAGCATGAGCAGGGGGAAGGCCAGAGGGAAAGGCAGAGGGAGAGGCAGACTCCCAGGACTTTGAGATCCCAGGACCCTAGGATCATGGACTGAGCTGAAGGCAGAAGCTTAAGTAACTGAGCCACCCAGGCGCCCGTATTTTGATTCCTTTAAATTTATACTGAAGAAAAAACAATGAAAGTGGAGAATACTCAGTAAAGTATCACTTGGTGACAGTATCTTTTTGTTCTGCTAAGAAAGAGTTCTTAGCAATTATTTCACACAAATATTTGAAGATCAGCTATAATTTTTTTCAACTTTATGGGTGAAAAAATGGACTCAAGAAAGCTAAGTAAATATATTGCCCAGGTTCACTCAGGAAAGAAATGTGAAGGAAATAATTAACACTGCCTGCTCCGCAGACCAACAGACGCTTTTTCTTCACTGTGTTATTTTTCTTCACATTTAGGTGCATTACACGATACACTGCACATGTCATCTAATAGATCTTAGATCTAATAGATCTTAGAAATGGAGAGAAGACAAAAACAGCTTAAGCCCTATTGGGTTTAAAGCAGAAAAACTCCTTTGATAAAACCCCATGAATGTCCCACACATAAATACTTCCCTTTGCGCTGATACCTTGATGTCCAATTTTTGCCTTGAAAGTGGGTACAGAGTTTAAAAGAATCTATTAATTTTGATCTGAGCCCAATTTTCAGAAAAGTGAAATACAAAAGCAATGGTAGAAGATTCACGAGTAGGAGATGTGTGGAGAAGATGACTGGTTTTCATTTTAAAGATACCATAAGCCTTGGGGGTCCTGGGTGGCTCAGTCGGTTAAGCATCTACTTTCGGCTCAGGTCATGATCCCAGGGTCCTAGGATTGAGCCCCATGTTGGGCTCCCTGCTCAGCAGGGAGTCTGCTTCTCCCTCTCCCTCTGCCACTCCCCCTGCTTGTGCTCTCTCCCTCTTTCTCTCAAATAAACAAATAAATTCTTTTTTAAAAAAATCACAAGAGATTAGATCCAAAAAAGAAGATTGTAGAAGAATCAAATTCATTACAGGCACCTGCTGAACATTTTCAAGGATGCCGTTAATGTGAAGACTTATTAGTTCTCAGATCCCTGGGATACTGATTCTCCTTGCAGTACTCATAGGCTCCTAAAAACCTCCCATGTAAGTTGGCTGCCCAAGATGGCAGCACACACAAACTGGGAGCAGAGCCAGAACTCCAGGAGTGATGAAAGAATACGTCTGATTCTAAGGATTCCATATTTCACTCATATAATAATAATTTGGCCTAGAGGCTTTGAATTATAATCATATTGCTATTCTGTAGGTCAATGTATAATGTGACCTCCACTGTCAGACTACCTAGATTCAAATCCTGGGCTCCACCACTTATTAACTTTTTGACCTTGAGCAAGGTCACTTGGTGCCTCAGTTTCCTTGTCCATAAAATGGCTCTAATAATTACACTCATCTCTGGGCTCACTGCAAGATTAAGAGAGATAATACATGTGAATTATTTAGAATAATATGTGGCAAACTCTAATGATTGTTAGCTATTATAAGTATTCTATAAACAGAAAACTTTAAAGTTTCAGTAAATGCAATATTTTGCTATCGATAATGACAATACTATAGATGTCTACTGTACTCTACCTTACAAAATGAGAGGAAACAAAAACCACTTTGAAACTTAAATAAGGCAAGTTGGCAAAATAGAGGGAATAAAAAGTTACTGAGAATAAAATTCAGGAGTGATAACCTGTGAAAAACCCCATAATGATTAAAATTAAAAGAGTAGTAATTCCACTGATGGGGGACTTTTCCTTGGGAAACCAAAGAACGTCTCCTTCTCTCCCCTGCAAATGCTTATTTTCTTGTTTGTAAAGAAAGGGGTAACAACATTGCTCAGTGTAAAACACCGAAGCACTCGTTTCTCACTGTTGGAATAAAAAATGTTCAACAGACATTTTATTTAAGGCAGATAAGAAAGTAAAAATGAACTGAAATCATCTGTCACCAAAAGAAATTAATGACAAACATTATCTTTTGTGACAGACCCATTATATTTCTGAAGCTACCATAAGATAGGTTCCTGCAAGGGTGCTCTGGTGAGGAAGCCATCTGTCCGCTTTGGGCAAATGACTGTGAGCTAATCCACTTACAAAAAATGTCAACAAAATTGCTTCAACACCAGTGAGCTGAATAATAGAAACCCCTGAGCTAAACTTTAAAAATATGACTCAAGAGCAGAAAACTTCATGAATGTAGGTTTGTGATGATCCCAGTATCCTGAGAATCCTCTTGCAGTCATTTTGACAAAAGAACCATTCAGTAAAACAGTAAGAATCCACTGCCTGTTGATTCCCCTGCTCTCTGCTCTTTCCTTCCCATTATTGTGATCATTTGCCTCTGTGTTAACAAATCTAATAAGAGAGGACAGGAGATTAGTATCAACCTTTAGCAAGGTGACAAAGATAATTAATTGCATTTCAAATGAAATTTTCAGTAATGGATGGTCATCAGCACAAAAAAACAAATACTGTTTAAAAGTTCCGGTATCTCAAATTAACTTTCGCTGGATATTAAACGACCCTGAAATCTGAATTCATACCATCGTGAGTGCCCTAAGCCAAACACAGAAGGAGCTTCTATAGAAACCTCTACTTAGCTGGCTCATACTATTTCCATTTCAAAAAGATCATTTATAGGAACTTGAAAGATGTAGCATGCTCCCAACCCCAGAGCAGACAAAGACTAGAGAAACCGTCCCTAGTACTGGAAGAAACTCTTCAAATGCATTCTGTTTGCCTGGCATTTGCTTGGTACCATTACACTGTAAGAAATTACTGATTACATTGCTTATATTATTGGCTACTTCATCTATCCAAAGGGTAAATCTGCAAAAAATGCCAGAATCAGAGTGTCGATGTAGTAACAACAGGCTGCAGAGTCAATGATCACAAAGCAGATCAGCTGCTTAACCGCCTCCACAGTGCGGAGAATTTCAGCAAGCAAGTGGGATTTTGTGACATCTGGTCTTGGGCTGCACAACTCTAGGGGCACCGCTCACAAGGCCTTCTATGTGCGTGGCATTCCCTGCAGCCCAATGACAGCCATACCACATCTGGTCTAGACGTGTCCTTTTACCAAGGACATCTTTATTCTCTGCAAAATCATTACACTTTTAAATAGGCTGAAACTGTCCCCTTTAGGAGTGTTTGGTGGTGTGTGCAGGATAGCCCACCCTGCAGCCCTGTAGGCACCCAATTACGCTGGCATGACTTCTAAGTTATGTCAGCTGCAGTGGCCAAAAAGCTATCAGCAAGAAACTGTTAAAGGGCAACCTCCCTGCACTCTCCACACAATGGGCCATTTTTTAATTAATGAAGGTAAGGCAGCTATCAGATGAAATGGCTATTTCTTATTAACAGTTAAATCAAGGAGTGGCCAGCTTGGCTCCCTCCACAATGACTGTTTGGAGATTTGGTCAGTAATGAGGTATTCATTGTTGGTGCCTCATATCCAGCAGGGCATTTGGTTTAAACACCATATTACTATTACACCAAGAAAATGTCAAGACCTATTTTCCCTAACTCAAGATCAGATCTCAAACTCAAGCCATCCACAACACCAAACTATCAGCAACATATTTTGCTCCAACATGTTATTTTAAGAATTATGCTACACAAAAGTAGAAATAATAGTATCTATATTGGGGTGCCTGGGTGGCTCGGTCGGTTAAGCGTCTGCCTCCTGCTCAGGTCATGATCCCAGGGTCCTGGGGTTGAGCCCCGCGTCAGCTCCCTGATCAACCCTGCTTTAACCTCTTCCTCTGCCATTCCCCCTGCTTGTGCTCTCTGGCTCTCTCTACCTCTCTGTCAAATAAATAAACAAAATCTTTAAAAAAAAAATAGTATCTATATTTACCAACTGTTCATATTATGTCATTTTGATTTAATCAGTTTACCTATTCCAACTATCTATATATATTTCACCCTAAATATCTCAGTAGGCATATCATGAACCACACACTTATTATTACTCCAATGAAATTAGCACTCATTCAGCAATCTCTTCTGATGTGCAGTGCATATTAAATTCTCCCAAATGTCCCAAAATATCTTTAGTAGCTTTCTAAAACCCAGAATCCAATCAAGAATTATTATTAGCACCTCTGAAAGTAATGATCCAGCTATGTGAGGTTAGAGGGAAAGCCCAAGCAGCAGAGCACACAGAGACACTCAACAGCAAGTTCACAGCCGTGGGTACTGCTTCGCTGAAATACATACATTTCCACAGCATCACCCTGTCCACCTTCTGGAAGATGCACCATTAAATCATCACGTACAACTGTCAAAACATTTCTTCCGAATGTCAGATACCATCACTCTTACATTCTTGTTTTTAAATCCACTTTATAAATATATATGCCTGGAAAAACTCATCATACATTCACCAAACCCATTCAGTGTTATGAGTGCTATGCTGACACCTCCCTAAATGCTCGTTCTATCCAGGCCTCAGATTTCTTCCCACATAACTGTGAAGATCAAACTATCAGAAACTAGTGGGAGAGAACATTCATAGGCAATTCCAATATTTCAGTAGCTGATATTTCTTAGGCCTTTGATATGCAGACCAAAAACACACACATTTTTGGACTAACTTTAAATTATGACCGTAGAGAAAATCCGGAACAAACTTTGTGTGCTCCTGTCCATGTGCATAGACCCTTGCTAAAGAATCTCGCCCCAGGCTGACCTTGAGGTAGGATGGCCCTACTCTGTACTATCAGAGCCCTCCTCTCTGGCCACAGCTGGTTGGACTGAGCATTCACACATAGCCCAAGAGTGGTCAATTAGTAGCCAGTGAGTGACCTGTGAGCTAGCCTAACTCCAGGCGGCAATGATGGCAATTAGTGAAAGCAATCAGATTAACTCTCTCAGAAGATGATCTGGGAAATTCAAAGAGCCTCAGTCAGAAAGAGGTGCTTGAAAATATTCAGAGGAAAACAGGAAAGGGGAGGGAGCTGAGCCTTTCCAAGGCCACCGCCCTAGAGTGAAAATCCACAATTCTTGCTCCTGAGACAGGAAAAAAGCCCCCAGGCCCCTAGAACCTGCTTGGACTGCAGTGGTCTTCCAGCCCAAATTTCTATGAGGCTGCCCATTCTGTGGCCTCTCTTCTTCTCAGGAGATGTGTTTTCTGCCTTATCATATACATGCTTCTCACCTGATGAAGCCTGAACGAATCCCTGTTCCCTGTAACTCAGGTTAAAAAAAAATTACCTTATATGAGAAATGACAGGTCTGTTACAATTTTAACCACACCATTCGATTGGTTGATAATCAAGACAAAATAGAATTTAAGCCATGCTTTTGTCCGAGCTAAAGCTTTCTAAGCTTCTCATAGAAAAAGCCAGAATCAGTCACAAGGGTAGAAAGGACAGGGATTGTGGCTGATGTCTGCAGCGGAAAGAATGATGAACAAATTAGGAATTGGCTGGGTGACCTTGGAAATATCACTGCTAACTCCTGTGGGCTACCGTTTCCTTTTCTATTAAAGAAGGGGGGTGGATGAAATGATCTTTGAGCTCACCTTATATACTGAAAATCTGTCATTTATTAATTAGGGCTCAGATTAAATTTGCTGTGCTAAAATTCATCATTTAATTATTTTAAGTGGGACCGTCTAGTGGGAAGGAGGCGATTAAAATGTTCTGATAGAGGAAGAGCAGGGTACTGTGGAAAACCCATGGCAGAGATGCCAAACCCTGTCGAGGATGGAGGGGCTGGAGAAGGGGCAGTGTCAGAAAAGGTGTCCTGAAGACTGGGTACCTGAGCTAACAGCTGAAGCACAGATAAAGTGCACCCCCCCATAGTACGTAAAAAACAGAGTGGGGGCTCCCATTCCAAAGACACTCCTTTGAAGCAGGAGGGACACTTCCTGTAACTGCTTGGCATGGAGCACAGCAGGTGCCACTGAGAACTGGAAAAAGTTCAAGTGTGGCTGGAGGAGCCCATGGAAGAGGAAGACAATGAGAGATGAAGCTGGGGAGGAAAGAGATCATAAAGAGCTCCATAGGGGTTGTTAGGAAGTTTGCAGGAGGCACCATGGGAAACCCTGGAAGGGCTTTAAGCATGCAGAGTGGCCGTGACCAGACTTATGTTTAGAAAGGTCACCTTAGCTGCTGTGCTGCAGAGGGGGGTAGGGATATGGGAAAAGAGAGACTTTTCACTAACTCAGGTGATAAATGAAGAGACTAAGCTATGAGAATGGAAATTGTTCAGGGAGATATTTCAAAGGTTGACCCAACAATACTTGGTAATTGCTTAAAGCGAGGTGAAGGCTTAGGAAAAAGATCAGGAATAACTCCCAGGGTGCTTGCATGGATAACTCCAAATTGTCCTTCATTCTTTCATTCATCATTCATTCACTCAAGTAGAGATACCAGTGGTGTCACTGACAGCAGGTGACAGAGGTGCATGGAGATGAACATAGTCTGAGACACGCTGACCTCCCTGTGGTGGAGAGACCTCCCCAGTGCCTGATGCCTGAAGGGCAACTGGGAGGGAAGGGTGGCAAATGAAGGCCATCTAGAGATAAGGAGAGACCCATGGACCAAAGGTACACATTTTGGATTTGACAACAGAGTGAGGGTAATGAAAACCGTTTGCATGGACACTGTGACTTGGGGGGAGAGAATGGAGTGAGAAGAGAGCCTAGGCTAGAACCCTAAGGAACATCAGCATTTAGCAGGCGAGCAGAGGAAGGGTAACCTGCAAAAACCGCCGGGAAGAAAGAGCCAGAGATGTAAGAGGAAGATCAGGAGAGTGCAATGTTCCAGAATTCAAGGGAAGCAGTGATGCAAGAAGGAGTAGGGACCAGCCATGCAGAATGTTCCCAAGTGGTCAAGGAAAATAAAGCTAAAAACTGTCCACAAGGTTTCGTGACAAGAAGGTGACTGGCGACCTTGGTGAGAATGATTTAATGGAGTGTCAGAGGAGAAGACAGATTAAAGTTGGCTAAGGACTGTGTGGGAGGTAAGGAAGTGGATTCGGCAAGTGTAAACAACCTTGTTAAGAAGTTTGGCTGTGTAGGCGAAGAGAGATAGGAAGTAGAGTAGCTGGAGGGGAGCTGAGAGTCTTTCATAAAAGCCATTTTATATGTATAAACACAGATAGGCTGAGCAATGCATGTGAAAGGAAAACGACAAAATATGAAATGGAATTACTAAATGCCTTTACTTCTTGGATTAATTGTTCTTCTAACTTGATTTTCATAGTATTCTAAAATTCTTTCTCCTTATTTTGGAGCCCTTTTATTGCTATGAAGTGGGAAAGTTATTCATCAATTAAAAATTAAAGCATATTAGCTTAAACATATAAGTAAATCTATTTAAATTTAAAAGTAAAAAAGCAGGGATTTCATAGTGTATGCATTTATGGCTACCTCTAGAAAATGAAGAATTCTCACATTGTCCACCAGGTGGCTCCCCCGTTTTGGGCTTAGGGAGGGAGTTCCTGTCTGTCCACAAAAAGCTTGTGCTCCAATGGTTAGAAATGGCCTTCTAAAACCATTTGGTTAATTCCTCTGCCTCCATGTAAATTTGCACCTCAGTCATTCTAAGTGTCCCTCAAAGACATTCTGAAAACTTACAAAGTCATCAAAAAACATTAATGCATCACCAACCTGTATAAGGAAGCAATTAAGAAGCAAACACTATGTTCATGGTAGAAAATGATTTTCAAAGAAGGAAAATAACTTAGCGAAATTTGAACTGATCACGCTTCCTCAAAGGCAAAAAAAAACAAAAACAAAAACAAAAACTAGCCACTTGCTTTTACAATTTGGTGAAAGGAGAAAAAATGATAACCCTAAAGCGTCCAATAAAGTTTATTTTATATAATAAAAAATAAATAGGTTAACATATCAATGCCTCTTACATGTATAAGGCAGTATCCTTATACTTGCTGTTTGGACAATGTTAATATATACAACTCAATCTAATATGGCCTAAAGCTCTCAGGTTCAAGTAATCTGTTGATAGTTATAAGACATAAAGATCTTTCCTCTACTTGACGGGTTATTAGCATGATTCAGCACAAGGAAAATGTTACCATTATGTATTTATGAATATTCGAAGTATATGAGTTGAAGGGCAATCAAGAGTCTACCCCGTAGATATTTCCCTTAGCCCTTCTCCCATCCTGCTGTTCCTGAAACACCCACCACAAATAAAAGAGGAAAGGGCAAGTCAGTTTTACAACTATGAGTGCACAAAGGGACTATGAATACACAGACACACACACACTCACCATAATAGCACTTCAAACCAGCTTCCTCCAATTGCCAACCTCCTCAGGAAACTGTTCTATCGTTTTTTTAACTTGCTAACAGTGCAGAATGAATGTTAACACCTCAGGTTTGGGACTCAGTTGGAAATGAGAGAGGGGTCAAGGAAGAGATGGTTCCCTTCATGCAGCCCCTTGGGAAATCCTCATGGCTGGGAAAGCAGATCATTTTACTACCACTTCTTTCCATCTTTCCTCATTTTCTGAGAAACTTCAAGGAAAAAAAAACCACACACACACATCCAAACAATTAGCCACTAAACAAAATCACCTGGGAAGTCCGGAAAGACCACAGGATGTTTGGAGAACTGCAGAGGGATTGCCATGGCTGGAGCACAGGGCTAAGTGAAAACTAATACAAGAAGGATGAAAGCACCTCATTAAGGACATGACCTATGTAGCAAGATAGCAACCTCACTAGAGACAAATTAAAGGAACTGCATACACCTAGGCAGGATTTTATAACTTTGTTACACTAAAGACTTGAGAAGCTATATCCCTCTGAGGAAAATACTTGTGTGTCCATATTTGTTTATTTCATATGGCCCCATTTGTTATGCTGCTAAAGTAAAAATTCATATAATGTCTATTCAGAACTAACACTGAGGCATTCTAACCAACCACTAGCAGGATCCCATGGGCCACAATTCCCTATTCTGTAACTTTCCATATTTACGTGTTGGAGAAACCAGGCTGACACCTGCCAGGAGATGTTTCAGTACGAGAGAGGAATCAATGGATCCTGGCAGCCAGCTCAGCTGCCTTCAAAGGGTGACCTTTAGGTGTGGCAGCAAAAGCACATCTCCCACCATGATATATTATTTGTTCTAATCCTCAGCTTCAGGTCGCATATTTTAATAAAGTCTTCCACTAACGTCAACTTCAAGGATATTAAGCCAGCACCACTGATTTTCTTCCTCTCTGCCCACACACGATTCTCTCCTCTTTCCTCTTGTACTTGGAGAAACGGACACTCACTGTATGGACGTCTAGATGAACTCCCCCAGCTGTGGAGAGTCCAAGTGTGGCTGTCCTATTTTAAAGCAACAGTCTTCAGTGCTCCTCATATCTATACCCCACAGGATGTTTATTTTCTACAGTCATGGTGTTTGTTTTTTTTTTTTAATAAAAAGAAAAATATAAAAAACCCCTAGTCACTATGGACAAATTTCTCATAAATACAAAGATGAACACTCAAAGAATGCAAAACCTCAATATTCACAATACAAAGGGGAGAGGAGATCTGCCTGTAGTTTATTTTTTTTTCCATAGATTATATCAACAAGAAAAAAAGCCAAAAATCATATGATCCTCTCAATAGATGCAGAAAAAGCATTTGACAAAATACAGCATCCTTTCCTGATTAAAACCCTTCAGAGTGTAGGGAGAGAGGGTATATTCCTCAATCTCATAAAAACCATCTATGAAAAGCCTACAGCAAATATGATTCTCAATGGGGAAAAGCTGGAAGCCTTTCCCTTAAGATCAGGAACACAAGGATGCCCACTCTTGCCACTATTTTATTCAACATAGTACTAGAAGTCCTTGCAATAGCAATCAGACAACAAAAAGGGATAAAAGGTATCCAAGTCGGCAAAGAAGAAGTCAAACTGTCTCTCTTTACAGATGACATGATACTCTATATGGAAAACCCAAAAGAATCCACTCCCAAACTACTAGAAGTTATAGAGCAATTCAGTAATGTGGCGGGATACAAAATCAATGCTCAGAAATCAGTTGCATTTCTATACACGAACAATGAGACTGAAGAAAGAGAATTTAGGGAATCCATCCCATTTACAATAGCACCAAAAACCATACGTTACCTTGGAATTAACTTAACCAGAGATGTAAAGGATCTATATTCTAGAAAGTACAAATCACTCTTGAAAGACATTGAAGAAGACACAAAAAGATGGGAAAATATTCCATGCTCATGGATCAGAAGAATTAACATAGTTAAAATGTCCATGCTACCCAGAGCAATCTACACTTTCAATGCCATCCCAATCAAAATACCGAAGACATTTTTCAAAGAACTGGAATAAATAGTCCTTAAATTTGTATGGAACCAGAAAAGGCCCCGAATCGCCAAGGAACTGTTGAAAAGGAAGAACAATGCTGGGGGCATCACAATGCCGGATTTCGAGCTGTACTACAAAGCTGTGATCACAAAGACAGCATGGTACTGGCACAAAAACAGACACATAGACCAATGGAACAGAAGAGAGAACCCAGAAATGGACCCTCGGCTCTTTGGGCAACTAATCTTTGATAAAGCAGGAAAAAACATCCGGTGGAAAAAAGACAGTCTCTTCAATAAATGGTGCTGGGAAAATTGGACAGCTACATGCAAAAGAATGAAACTTGACCACTCTCTCACACCATACACAAAAATAAACTCCAAATGGATGAAAGACCTCAATGTGAGACAGGAATCCATCAAAATTCTAGAGGAGAACATAGGCAACAACTTCTATGACATCGGCCAGAGCAACCTTTTTCACGACACATCGCCAAAGGCAAGAGAAATAAAAGATAAAATGAACTTATGGGACTTTATCAGGATANTGAACTTGTGGGACTCATCAAGATAAAAAGCTTCTGCACAGCCAAGGAAACAGTCAAAAAAACTAAGAGGCAGCTCACGGAATGGGAGAAGATATTTGCAAATGACACCACAGATAAAGGACTGGTATCCAAGATCTACAAAGCTTCTCAAACTCAATACACGAGAAACAAATAAACAAATCATAAAATGGGCAGAAGATATGAACAGACACTTTTCTAATGCCTGTAGTTTAAAATGAAGTTCCATTCCTCCTGAGGCCAGACTAAGATGAGATTTGTACTGTGGCCTGCAGCCAAAAGTGGACTATTCTGGTAGATGTATATATCTTCTAGGCTCTGAGGAATTAACAGCTAAGAATTCTCTCTTTTACTTCGTAATTCTGGTATACCTCTATAGCCCAGACAGTGTTTGGCAAAGAAACTTTCTGCAGTGATGGAACTGTTGTTCTAGATCTCTGCTGTTCAATATGGTAGTCACCAGCTGCATATGACTTGTGCCACTGGAGGACTGAATATATAATTTTATTTAATTTTAGCTATTTTTATTTTAATAGACACGCATAGCTAGGTTTTCCACATTGGACAGCACAGGCTACAAATGATGCCAAACTTCTTCAATGTAATGAATTCTGTAAAATTATTTTTTACTCTTTCCAACCTCTCTCCTGACATAGCACTTGCCACAATTACAGTTTACTAACTAATTATGGCTTGCACTTTCTAACATCTGCATCTCCCACAAGAACATACACTCCTTGAGTGCAGTGGCTGCTTCCATCACATGCACAGCTATATTGCCAGCAGCTTTGCACAGGGTCTTGCCCAAAGCAGGGATCCAAACCATTTGTTGAATGAAAGAATAACTTGGGTGTCACTGAATACACATTCATCTCAGCCTAGAATTTCCCAGAACCACTGACATCCACTCCAGCAAAATCTTAATGACCAAATTTTTAATTCTATCAGGGAATATCAATTCACCAAAAAACTAGCCCATCCTTTTATAATCAATATATTGCCCACTGACTTTTACTCAGGCCCTTTTATGACAAGAATTTTCTGGAGAAAATAATGAAAGGACTGGCCATGATGCTATTAGCAATTTCAAGGTCAGATGGAGTGACAACAGATATAGCTGGGGGAGGCAGGAGCCAGTGGAGTAATAATGGATATATTTGGTAAGAGATGTGGGCTGGTAGAATTCTTCTAACCATACCACTAAGGGACCATCCTATCTGCCCACATGGAGAACAAGTCATGTGACCACGGGTGCCCCACTTCACATAAAAATGCATTCTAATCAAATTATATTTTTCAGCAACAATCAATAGAAAACTGGATTCCTACCCCACCCACCCACTAGGTTTTCTATTAGACAACTCCTTAAATTTTAGCTTTCAATCCTTTTCATCCTGGGTTACTGCTATGAACTGAATGTGTCCCTCCAAAATTCATATGTTGAAACCTTAACCCCAGTGTGATGGTATTTGGAAGTGAAGCCTTTGGGAGGTAATTAGGTATGGATGAGGTCACAGGGGTTGGGGTTGGTGTCATTCTAAGGGAATGAAGAACTCAAGCTCACTCTCTCTCCACCACGTGAGGAAATCAGGAAGGGGGCTGTCACCAGGACCTGACCTGCTGACACCCTGACCTCAGACTTCCCAGCCTCTAGTGTTTTGAGAAATAAAGCTTGCTCATTAGGCCATTCATTCTATGGTATACTTGTTATAGCAGCGCAAACTGACTAAGACAGTCACTGCATAAGATTGTTAGGGCTGCTATAACAAAGTGCCACAGGAATAATCAAGTAGATTCAATAACAGAAATTTATTTTTCTCACAATTCTGGAGGCTAGAAGTCTGTTATCAAGGTGTGGGCAAGGTTGGTTTCTTCTGGAGCCTCTCTCCTGGGTTTGTAGATAGTCTTCTTCTCCCTGTGTCTTCACCTGGTCTTTCTTCTGTGTGTGTCTGTTTAAGGGATTAAATCCCTAGTCCCTTCTTATAAGGACCCTAGTCATGTTGGATTAGGGCCCATTGTAATTTAGTGTCCTCTTTAAGGACACTATCTCCAAATACAGTCATATTCTGAAGTACTGGGCATTAGGATTTTGACACATGAATTTTGGGTAACTAAAATGCAGCCCGTAACAGTCACCCCTCTCCCAATGTTCCAATCTGTGTCTCAAATTAACTTATTATCTATATCCAATTACCCCAGAAACCTCTGTTTAAAATTTTGGGACGGTTTGCCTATTATACTAGGAATGACAAACACTTCTCTGCCCATCTGTAGACCCCCATTGCTTGTATATATTTGTAGGCTCAGGTCTTTAATTATCATTATAAAGTATGGCTTTACCATCATCAATAAGCTTTTTCATACATTATATATGAAATAGCCATTAACAGGTGGGATGGTCTTGTCATTCTATGGATGAGGACTCCAGGTACACACTTCCTGGGTTTCAATTCCAGCTCTTCCACTAATTAGCTAGTTGACTTTCTTAAAAGTTAGGTATTACCTAACTTTTCTGTCCCATAGTTTTCTCATGTACAAACAAGAAATATTAATAATACCTACATCCTATGGTCACTATTACAATTAAATGGTTTAATAAGTATGAAGCACTTGGAACGCTGTCAAGTAAAGAATAAACATTTTATATTATATCCATTAGCTATATTATTTGTTGCTATTGCTAAAGTGTACTCTGTATTTAAAATATTTGAAAGAGAATCAAATTCATCAGTTCTAATCAGCCATATGCTGGACTCCAGTTTTACAGTGAATATTCTCACTTTCCCTAAAATGCCCACCTCTTTTTGATGTACACGACTTGTTTTTCAATAATTTTCTAAGTTATTGAATACAAATAATGATGATCTGAAGATGAGAGGATTTTTCTAGAAGTGTAACTAAAACCAAAGGGAGAAGTCTTGCCTGTTTGGCCAAATGAATTCTAGGAAGGAGAGGGAACTCTCAAGGCATTTTCATATATTTATAGCACTAAGTATATGATGAGCTCTTGATAAATATTTAAAAAGTGACCGTGATGAAGATGGTGATGATTCACAAAGGGAGGAAGGAACTCAAGGATGAAAGTTACCCAGATTTTAAAAAAAGATCATATAAAAATGTTTAAAGTTCAGTCACTTGGAATGTTAATGACATCCGAACCATCCTGGAAAGAGACAAGAAACCTGAAGAGAACGGAAGTATCCTTCTTCAGTCCTCTTATGAGACACTAAAAGCAATAATGACTGAAGTGTTAATTACAGCACCAGGGCAATTTTTAATACACTTTTCTAGGCTTATATTCAAATAATTCAATTAAACAAACACATCTTGAGCGCATACCATGTGTCATTTCTACAGTAACAATAAAAAATTGAATGTGGGCACTAGAATGATAAAATGTACCAGAGGGCCACCAAAAATTGTATATAGCATACACACAGAATATTAGTGTACTTATGTGCACACTGCACCACACTGTGTAAACTGAGGGAAATGGCTGGAAAGAGCTGATGCAGTGTTCTGGAAAACTATGCAACTTTATAAATATCCCTGACAGTATTCACTAACTGCCTGAAAGACAAAAGATGGGTACCAGAAGGATGAAAGAAATCAAGGTGGGCATTGGCCCAAAAGGAAAAGCTGAAACCAAAGTACCAGTTTAGTGCATGTAGGTGCCTGCCTGTACTCTGTGAAGATGGAATACCCCAGTAGGAAAGACGAGCCTGGGTAAGTGTAGGCCAGGGAGAATGAAACTCCCCAGAGGTAGGAGGAGGAAGGAAGAGGACTAAATGGCAACCCCAGGAGAAAATGCAGCTGTCAAGAACCACCGAAACACTCACCTTCTTTCCCATGTGATTCCCAGACATCAAGGGGTAACATGGGACACCATGACTTTGGATGTGAAGAACAGGCTTTGGAGTCACACAGATCAGGTTTGCGTCTAGCTCGCTTCTTACTAGTGAGTTGTGTTATACTGAACACATTGCTTCGCTTCTATAATCCTGTTTCCCAGTGTAAGGTCAACACTATGCTCAGGCACACTCCCCACCCTGAAGGAGCACAATCCCGTATGAAACAAAGACATGGGGACAAATCACTACGATATAGAGAGTCACGGTGGAGAACACAGGGATGAGACTGGAGATAAGCTACAGATACGCACTGAGAAGGAGATTATCTGGTTTTGATGAGAACTGGGGTTGGAGCACATGGAAAGAAAAGAGCAGGGAAAGCTTACCTAGAAAGGTTACAGATAACATGTGCTGGATTTGAAAGATGAAGAGGGCCTAGTGAAGTGACTGAGGAGGGGAAGCACATTATAATCGGCAGGAACAGCATTTGTGGAGGCATGGAATCCTGAACCTGCCCAGTGTGTTCCAGGAACCACAGAACTGTGGGAGTGTGAGAGGGAAGGTACAGAGCTAAGCAAAGGGCCCATCACAGAGGATCATCTTATCGGGGCCAACATCTTGGAATTACGTTATAGCTGACAGAAAAACAATAAAACATTTATCTTACTCCACTTGGACTATTAAAAACGTTTGTTTATTCATTTGTTTTTCAATCCTCTTAAATTTTTTTTCTGAAGTATTTTTTTTTCTGAAGATTAAAAAATCTTAACTAAATTTTCTTTCAGAAGAAGCTTGTATTAGACTTGAAAAGTGGATTGGATGTTATTTTCCCAACACCTTCTCTTTCTGTCATTTGGAGATACAAACTGAATCAACTAAGTAGGATTGTTTAAACCAGTCAAAGTTAAAATCTAACTAAGATCTAGCTGAGCTACAAATGAAATTTTTCTCCTCTGATTTCTAGAACATTGTGGATTGTTTAGCTTCTCTATCGTGCTCCACTATACCAATAAATGGCAGGTTCCCAAGAGGACACACCACTGCACATGAATCCCTTTGAAATTACTAAAGACTTCTCTTAAGAGTAAACCTTAGCAGGGGCGCCTATGTGGTTCAGTCGGTTAATCTTCTGGTCTGCCTTCAGCTCAGGTCATGATCTCAGGGTCCTGGGATCAAGCCCCACATAAGGCTCCCTGCTCAGCAGGGAGTCTGCTTCTCCCTGTCACTCTCCCTCTGTGCTCTCCCTCTCTCTCTCTTTCTCAAATAAATAAATAAAATCTTCAAAAAAAAAAAAAAAAGTACGCCTTAGCAGAGAAAATCACTGTGGTAGATAATAATTATAATTAATGAAGGAATAAATACTTAAAGACACTCCTAAAAACTGCAGGGAAAATAGAAGGCTAGAGACAGAAAAATACTTAGACTGACAATTTCATGGAGGTTCTATGACAAATCCAGGGGGCACCACTCACACAGACGCAAAGGAAATGGCATCCCCTAGAGCTGTGTAGTGCACAACTCATGGCGGCATGCGGCAGCTCTGGCCAATTCAGGGATCAGATCATTAAATTTTGGGTTGCAAAAAAGAAATGGCATTGGTGTAGAAATGTCTCCAGTAAGATAATTTTCATATATTGATGTTTAACTTCACTGAAATTCATAAAGTCTCAAGTAATGAATTATCAAGGTCAGCAGTAGTTCAAGGTCTCCTGTGAAAACTTCCTGGGTATCCTTGACAAAGGAGCCAAAGGAAATGATCTTCCCAGGAGCAGTTATTTAAAGAATAAGGACAGTGGTGATCACTCCACTATTTGCTCCCTCTTCTTCTGACCAGAGAGGAAGTTCTAGGACAAAAATTATGCTTTCTGAGACAAACCCAATAATCTGTAAGTTGGTGGTTATTAAGCAAAGGATAATAACAGAAATGATATAGTCTCAGTGATTTCACTGCAATTTCATAGCTGAAACAGTACTTTCCAGAATTCAGAAATGGAATGTCTACCCTGGCAGTGCTTATCATTATTATATTGTTGTACATTTTTATGATTTTCACAAGAACTGAGAGTAGTTTTTAATAACAGAAATTTCAGAGGAAGACATCACTTCTTCACTGTTGTTATTATATCTTCATGCATATTTCCAGAGCTTAGAATGAGTACGGTTAATAAATGAATTGTTTAATATAAGAACCAGGGCTGTGTTATAACATAGCACACAAGCACACACTATATATACATATAATTGTTCCTTTCAATGACATTCTTCCTCTCCCAGGCAAAAATGTATTACAGATAAAAGAGAACAGGAAGGAAGTTGCTGGCTTTTTTCCCTCTCTGGTTTCAGATTACATGAAAAGACTCCACGGGCTGACTCAGAGGATACACAATATACATTGTTAAGAATCTTTAGTCTCATTTATTCAGATTTAATATTAGGACGAAGTTACTATTAAAACATACTTTTCATACACAAGGATTTACATGCCAGCTTCATTTTTTGCCGCCTTGGATATTAGTTTCTTGGTTAATATCAAAGCCACAATAAACAAAAGAGCCACTTCTGCAATATGTATAAGTGTAAAGAACCATCTGGAAGGTAAGGGAATGGAGGAAATGGTGTGCAACCAGCCATGATTTCACCAGCAAATAAACTGTCTATAGCTCTCAACTGTCAATATGACTATTCTATCAGCTGTTCAAAATGTACTCATCCATGCAGTGTGAAGGAATAAACTACTGCTGTAATAATGTACCACCAGAGAACACAAGTAACTCTAAAACAGTCAACCTCTCCTCTCTGTACATTTTTTGCCTAAAAAAAAAAAAAGTGAAACTCAACTAAATCTGGAGAAACAGAAAATTACAGTGAGACAAACCCACATTTCTGACCCAAGGCAATTGGAATTAAGTGCTGAAACCCAGCCCAGAATTTTAGGATATCTAGTATATTTTAAATGTATATGAGAAATACATCTCTTAATGCATGTTTAAGAAAAAAAGCTCAACTTTTTGAAGGTAGATTTGTTAGTAATTGATCAGGAACTTCTTTCTGGCCCAAGAGATTAATATCTCTCAGGCCAGGGTCCGCAAACCAATTTTATTCTTGTTGTTCCCCCAGCTGCTTGGTAGCAGGCAGCTGGGAAATCTACAATATTCTTGATGATTAAGGGATACCTCTGAGATATTTGGATTGCAATCTTTTTATTCTGCAATACATTGTAGAGCAATTTAAGAACTTTCCATCCCTGAGTCCATTGACTCAAAAGTCCATTGAGAATAGTATCTTTTAAACAAATACTCAAAGAGTTTGACTATTTTTAGAACACATAGCTTTGTCCTGGCAGATTTACAAACCAAATCATGAGGGGTTAGTGTATCTTGCTGCATACCAAACAATTCTCTTCAGTGAGAAAAAAATCTATAGTCTTGGCGGTCTCTGAAAGCAAGCTGCTTCTACCTAATGACTTTATAACCCTTCCATGAAATCATCTGATAATCAAAAGTTTAAGACTCAATCCTAAGTCATAGTTTTGTGATGTTTTTTCCTTCCAGAAGTTACTTTCTTTCGAAGCATTAATATAATGATACTGATACTGATAACGATGAATGTTTCTTGCCTTATTAAAATAGTTTTCTGAACAGTTATGTGTAAATTTTTTATGAATCTAAAGTTACTTCTAAAAATCCAAAGGGATTTCTTTTTTAAAAAATCTATAACCTTTTCATAAAGCCAAGGATTTTTCCTTAAAAGGAAAATTCTGTTCCTAACTATTCTGCTTTGATGAATAGGTGCTTTCATCTATTACAAATGCTGAAAGTATCACAAATATATGGGGGGTGATTAACAACAAAATTGTTTTACAAGAAGTGGAAAATAAGGAGGAAAAAAGGCTCCCTTGTCACCCACTCCCTCCCTGGTGGTCTGTTACTTTGGGTATATAATCTCATACATGATGTATATTTGAGCACACTGGATCTACTTGAAATAAGAGAAGTCTAATTTAATAGGAAGATAACCACCTCTGGACTGAGAGAAATATTCTTATTACCCATCATGACCTCTTCAATATGGCTTTAAAAGAGTAACATCCAATTTCATTATTCTTAACCTAAATTGTCCTTTATATGTTTACATTTCCAGATAGGTATATACGTGTGTATATATAGCCAAACACATAGAACGTTTTTATATACATATTTATATATGTAGGTTTGTATGTTGACATTGTTAAACTTACCCTGAGCCCTGTGCTCCTGGAAAACAGGGATGTTAAGAAATCCCACACCTTTTTGCGTTCTAGGAAATGGTTTACTGCAAATAACCACCATTCCCCATTATGAGTTAGATAAGACTCATAAGTGCCCCCCATGTTTACCTATCCTGAGGCGAGACACAGACCTTCCAGATTCCCTTTCAGAAATGATTAGCTGAACTGTTTGAACCCCTTAACTAATCTAGACAAAATACCTGCCTCCCTGATTTGGCCCAACTTTAGTTAGGCTTCTCTGTTTCCTTCAGGCCCCTGAACTTTACCCTCCCCCAGTCAGAGCTGGCAGAGAGCACCTTAAAATTCTTTTAGAATCACACACCCAGTCATTCGCTCCCCATACCCGGTTCATTCTAGCCTTGTTTGCCCCTCCCAAGGGACAAAAAAGAAAAATCCTTTTTGCCTGATCTTTGAGAAGCTTACAGATTTTATGAAAGGAACACTCTCCCTACTTTTTGCAATGGTCCCCTTCCTCATATTGAAATAAACCTTTCAAATAAAATCTTTATTTACCTGAATCTGGATTTGCTTTTACATGAATAACAATTTATATACCACACTTGCATATACATTCAGAGAAGCGAGCTCATGTTGCTCTGACTTGAATTAAGAATAAGGAAATTAGATAGATGTATCCCATCTTCTCCCTAGAGTAACGTGGAAAGAAGAGCCTGAGTCTGAAAAACCAAAAGGGCTAGAAGAAACTAGAATGAAACACTTTTGCTACCAATTTTTTTCCACTTATATCATTGGAGACATCAAACTCACCTCAGCTACAACTCACCTTAGACACAGACTGTGTAAGAAACAAATTTTCTCTAAAGAAATTTTCCTGTGAGAAAACTAAGACCTTCCCTAACCTCACAAGTGGAAACCAAGTCCTCTGGTCTATGATGCATCTATTTATTAGGATCCTGCCACTTTTGAATTATTCAAAATCATTATAAAATGCAGCTTTCATCTGGAAAAAAAAATGTACCTCTGAGAGACACTAAATTTAGTTCCACTGGAGATAAAGTAAAGTGGTCTGTGCTTCCATAATCATGTCAACAGCCTAGCTTTTATCTCTACTCAACTCCTGGGCAGCACAGCTGGGATGCAGCCACACAAGGCAGAAATCTGGACACCACGTAACCAGCCTGCTTATTGCTAAGAAGCATTAACATTCCGCCTGAACTGTCCTAGACTGTTGAACAAGAGCTGTTTGAAATAATGCTTTACATTTGCAACTTTTTTTTAATTACAGATGCATTAATTAGACTCCTTTTTTAAAAATCTACTGCTTTTTCTAACATGAATACAGTAATATTATACATTATATAATTCTCTGTCTGCATCTTTTCAGTTTGAAATCACAGAAAACTCTCAAAAACCAACCTTTCCACATCCTCCCCTGCAACTACAAGCTGTTGAATACATTTGGTAGATACACATGAACACAGAACGTTGCTCCAGATTATTATTGTAGAAGATGGGTGATTAAATTCACTTGTAATTGACAACATGACTCATGACCAGATTTGATATAACCACAAATTAGCTATGATGCTAATGAGTGGTAATTAAATGAGTGAGGCAGACATTTTAGAACTCCCAAGACCTGGCTGAGGAGATGCAGCACATCTTTGCTTTGATTTGTTTTATTTTCACCATTATCTTCAGATTGTTTTGGCAACCATACTCACGTATCAAGGTACAAGGCAGAGTTTTGGAATTGAGGAAAAGTTAAAGATATTTACTTTCTGCTCAAATGGTACTTCCTCATGGAAGACTTCCCCGACCTCTACTGTTAGGTCAAATCCCATCACACAGTCTCACAAGGCCATGCAACTTCTCCTTCATGGTAATTATCATGGTGAAAAAATTAATAATCAGTGTGTGGTTATTAATGTCTGCCTCTCTCACTAGACTGTCAGCTCCATGAGACCAGGGGACCATGTTTTTCTTCACTAGTACATTCCCAGGTACAAAACCTCGCACCCAGTAAGGGTTTATAGATATTTACTAAATGGATGAATGTGGTTTTACTGGAACAAAACAAACAAAAAAAATTACAGTTTGCTAATTTATGGATTAGAAGACTCTTTTATGCTTTGCACCTTCTTATTTATAAATGTTAAAGTGAAAATAAATTAAATCAGCTTCTTGAGATGGAATAAGGTCTTTATTCTGCCTTAATAAGACAAAGAATAAAAAGGTTCTAAAAAATGTGTCTGAAACACCTTTTCAAGTACTTAATCTGAGTATAAATATATCAAATTCAGCCTATGAAATTCCAGGAATAGCTGTTACACCTTCTAAATGTATACTCTTCACTTCATAGGGCCTAATAATATTTTCTTTTATGTATAAAAATGGTATTGACACATGATTAGAATTGTTTTTCTAGGACTAATCTATTCATTCTATCTCACCTGCCACCTTCTTCCTGGTGATAAATGGCATGCATTGTAAGGCATCTGGTTGAGATTTCAGGTGAGTCTGGGGCTTGCTAGGTTGGGTAAGACTAAACCAGTTACCACTAAAATGAGACATTCAATATTAGCATCATCACTATTTTGTTCTTCCCAACTGCAGTCACCAAATATTTCCAGGATGACAAATATCATAAGTACTTGCCAACATTCAAACATTATTTTTAAAACATTTATTTGGCAAAGAAATTTAAATAAATTAAAAAAATAAAATGAAAATTTGAAAAATTAATATAGCCTAAAGAAGATAGAGACTGGGTCAATACACAACATTCCTTTCATTAGCTTTTAGGCACACTTAACCTAACAATACAAGAAATTTTTCATGTTGTAGGTATGTTTTTGACCAGATGAATACACAGCTAGCTGGCTAGTCTTGAGATAGCAATTACTTATGTGGTCCTTGCTATACAATTTACTTTTTACTACAGAGCACTTAACTTACAGAGTTTAACAGCTATGCTACATATTTCCAGAGCAGAAGAACTCTGAATTATAAACTGAATTTAATTATCAGAACCTCTATAATGTTTTTTGAGTATTTTCACTACAGGACAGCCTTGCAAAATGCAAGAAAGGATAAGAGATCATTCTGTTTGCAAATGTTCCTAACAGGAAGACAATGTTGTTAAGATGTCAATACTACCAAAAGCAATCTACATATTCAAAGAAATCCCTAGCAAAATCCCAATGATGTTTTTACAGAAATAGAAAAACCCACCCTAAGTCATGTGGAATCTAAAGAGACTCTGAATAGCCAAAACAATCTTGAAAAGGAAAAACAAAGCTGGAAGACTCATACTTCTTGATTTTATTTTTTTAAGGTTTTTATTTATTTATTTAAGTAATCTCTACATCCAATGTGGGGCCTAAACTCACAACCCCGAGATCAAGAATCACATATTCTTCCAACTGAGCCAGCCAGGCACCCCTCATACTTCCTAATTTTAAAACTTACTACAAATCTACAGTAATCAAAACAGTGTGGTACTGGCAGAAACTCAGACATATAGGCCAGTAGAATAGAATAGACAGCCCGGAAAGAAACCCTCACATATATGATCAAATGATTTTTGACAAGGATACCAACACCATTGAATGGGAAAAGGATAGTTTTTGCTGCAAATGCTGTTGGGAAAACTGGATATCCACATGCAAAAGAATTAAGTTGGACATTTACCTAGCAACATACATAAAAAATAACTCAAAATGGAAAAGAACTAAAACTATAAAAGTCTTAGGAAAAAAACATAAGGCAAAGTTTCACAACACTGGATTTGGTAATGATTTCTTGGATATGACACCAAAGACACAGACAAAAGAAAAAATAGACAAATTAGACTTCATGAAAAATTTTCAACTTTGTGCATCAAAAAGACAATATTCATCAAAGTAAAAAGCAACATACAGAATGAGATAAATATTTGCAAGTCATATATGTGATAAAGGATTAATATCCTGAATATATAGAGAATTCCTAAAATTCAATAATAAAAAAAAGCAACAATCCAATTCAAAAATGGGCAAAGGACTTGAATAGATATTTCTCCAAAGAAGATACACAGATGACAAATAAGCACATGAAAAAATATTCAACATCATTAACCATTAGAAAAATGCAAACCAAAAAATTACAATGAGATACCACCTTACACTTATAGGGATGACTACTATAAGAAAGAGAAAGGCAGGAAGAGAGAAAGAATAAAAGAGAGAAAGAGAGTAAGGAAGGAAGGAAAGGAGGGAGAGAGGGAGAAAGAAAGAGAGAAAGAAAGAAAATAAGCAGCAAGGATGTGTAGAAATTGGAATTCTTGTGCATTTTTGGTGGGAATGTAAAATGGTACAGCCAATGTAGAAAAGAAGGTGATGGCTTCTCAAAAATATTTTTTTAATGAGTTTTTATTATATCATGTTAGTCACCATACAGTACATCCCCGGTTTCCGATGTAAAGTTCGATGATTCATTAGTTGCGTATAACACCCAGTGCACCATGCAATACGTGCCCTCCTTACTACCCATCACCGGTCTATCCCAATCCCCCACCCCCCTCCCCTCTGAGGCCCTCAGTTTTTTTCTCATAGTCCATAGTCTCTCATGTTTCATTCCCCCTTCTGATTACCCCCCCTTTCTTTATCCTTTTCTTCCCCTACCAATCATCCTAGTTCTTATGTTCCATAGATGGGCTTCTCAAAAATATTAAACACAGACTTACCATATGATCCAACAATCCACTTCTGGGTCCCAAAGAATTGAAAGAAATGAAATCAGGGTTTCAAAGAGTTATTTGTACATCCATGTTTATAGCAGCATTAATCACAAAAGCTAACACATGAAAGTGTCCAAGTGTCCATCAACAGATGAATAGATAAGCAAAATGTGGTATTTATAGGACTTCGAGGGAAGATGGCAGAGTAGGAAGACCCTAAGTTCACATTGACCCATGGATACAACTAGATAATATTCACATCAGTGTAAATAACCCAGAAGAAGACCTGAAGACTGGCAGAACAAACTCTCCACAGTTAAATATAGAGAAAAGCCTGCATCGAAGAGGGTGGGAAGGGCAGAGATGCAATTGTGAGCTAAATGGAGCCCCAGGACTGTCTACCGGAGGGAGGAAAGACATGGACATGGGTAGGGGAGAGAAACAAACTAGAGAGCCCACAAGGGAAGATACCCATAACATTTGCCTTTGAAAACTAGAGAAGCCAAATTTCATGAGTTCTTACAATCAGTGAGACTTCAAATCTAGAACTTCAAAGATTAGCAGGCTCACAGGAAAGCTGGGAGGGCAATAGGAAACTGAGTCCCCGCCCTTAAAAAGACAGCACAACAAACAGCCCCATAGAGATATAGTGCAGAAGCAGCACTTTGAAAAATGCCTGGGGTGTATGGGAGGGAGATGTATTTACCAATCTCAGAACATGTGGTGGAGAGGCAGGGATGTTGGGAGCTAGCTCCAGGAACAAAGAAGCTAGCTCTTTCCTTCCCCCACTACTCAACCTAAACACACAGCCATGTGTAGGAATCAACATGGAGCAAACACTCCTTACCTAACTTGCTAATAGTGCACCCCCTCCCTGCATTCCCCTGCAGACACACCCACTCCAGCCAGGCTTCTGCTTCAGGTCTCCTCCCACAACACACCAGCGCAAACCTTGCTAACGCTCCCACCCTGCTCCTGTGTGTTTCTGCAGTTCCACCCCCTCCAATTTGCTTTTGGCTTGAGCCTATCCAAAGCAAGCCACAAGCCTGGCAGTGTGCAAACAGCCCCAACAGGGGCCAGCACCACCCCAAGTAATGGGAAAAAATTACTCCATTTCCCATTACTCCAAGTAATGGGAAAAAGGGAAAGATAACCACATACACCGGTCAGACTGCAGCTCAGGTACTGGGCTGGTGGTAGATATCTGGTCTGACTGCAGGCCACACCTACCAACAAAAGATTCTAAGGGCACAGCATAGGGGAAGCACTACTGCATCTCTAGCAAATGCCTGGTCTGACTCAGCTCAAGCCCAGAGCAGCCCCAGACTGGCCCACTGACCACCCAAGGACAAAACCCTGCCCATAGTGAGCAAAAAGAACAATTGCAGACAACTGGACTGAAGGAAAAAGTGGCTCAGCCACAACAGCAGGGTGCACACAACACACACAGAAGACAGCCTTCAAGTGCCAGGTTCTGGTAAACAGGGGACACTGCAGAGCACTAAAGGGCTTCTCCATAAGGCCACTACTTTCAAGAACTGGAGACACAACTGACTTTCCTAACACAAAGATACAGACAGAGGGAATTAGGCAAAATGAGGAGACAGAGAAATATGTCCCAAATGAAAGAATGGGACTGTCATAGCAAGAAACTCAAGCGAAATGGAGATAAGTGGTATGCCTGATAAAGAATTTAAAGTAATGTCATAATGATACTCACTGGACTTGAGAAAAGAGTGGAGGATCTCAGTGAGACCCTCAACAAAAAGAAAACATAAAAAAGAACCAGTCAGAGATGAAGAACTCAATAACTAAAATTAAAAAAGCACTATATGGAATAAATAGTAGACAAGAGGAGGCAGAACAGATCAGCACCCTAAAGGTCATAGAAATGGAAAGCTACCCAGATGAAAATGTGAGAGAAAAAATAATAATAATAATACAAAATGAAAACAGACTTAGGGAACTCAGCGATACCAACAAACATAATAACATTCACATTATAGGGATCCCAGAAGAAAAGAGAGAAAAAGGGGTAGAAAATTATTTGAAGAAATGATATCTGAAAACTTCCCAAATATGAAAAACAGAACTCCAGATCCAGGGGGCACAGTAGCCCCCAACAAAATCAACCCAAGGAGTTCCACAGCAAGACATATAGTAATTAAAAATGGCAAAGGTGGTGATAAAGACAGAATTTAAAAAACAGCAAGAGAGAAGAAAACAGTTATATACAAGGGAAACCCTATAAGGCTATAAGCTGATTTTTCAGCAGAAACTTTGCAGGCCAGAAAAAAGTGACATGATATACTCGACGTGCTAAAGGAAAAAAACCTGCAGCCCATAATACCCTATCCAGCAAGGCTATCATTCAGAATAAAAGCAGAGATAAAGAGTTTCCCAGACAAACAAAAGTTAAATGAATTCATGAAAACTAAACCAGACCTACAAGAAATGTTAAAAGGGACTCTTTGAGTGGAAAGGAAAGACGCATAAGTAGGAGTAAAAAAAGTAAGAAGCACAAAAACAGTAAAATTAAGTAAGGGACTCACAAAATAAAAGGATGTAAAGTATGATAGCATATTATAAAAACTGATAGAGAGAAGAGTAAAGAATTAATTCAAACTTAAGTGACCCTCAACTTAATTATAGACTGCTATATGCATAAGATGTTATATACAAGCCAAATGGTAACCACAAATCAAAAACCAATAATAGACATTAAAAAAATAGAGAAAGGAATCCAAGTATAACACTTAAAAAAGCCAACTAATTGTGAGAAAAGAGAGCAAGAGAAGAAAGGAACAGAGAAGAACTACAAAAACAACTATAAAACAAGTAACAAAATGGCAATAAGTACGTATCTATCAATAATTACTCTGAATGTAAATGGACTAAACATTTCAATCAAAAGACATAGGGTGACAGAATTAGTAACAAGGCAAAACCCATCTATTTGTTGCCTACCGGAGACTCATCTGAGACCCCTTTAGACACATGCAGATGGAAAGTGAAGGGATGAGGGTGCCTGCATGGCTCAGTTAGTTAAGTGTCTGCTTTTGGCTCAGGTCATGATCTCAGGGTCCTGGGATTGAGTCCCACATCAGACTCCCTGCTAAGCAGGGAGTCTGCTTCCCTTTCTCCCTCTGCCCCTCCCCATGCTTGTGCTCGCTCTCTCTCTTGCTCTCTCTCTCAAATAAATAAATAAAGTCTTAAAAAAAAAAGAAAGAAAAGAAAGTGAAGGGATGAAAAAGCATTTATCATGCAAATGGAAATGAAAGAAACCCTACATTGGACAAAATAGACTTTAAAACAAAGACTGTAACAAGAGACAAAGAAGGACACTATATAATCATAAAGGGAGCAATCCAACAACAAGATAGAACAATTGTAAATATTTATGCATCCAACATGGGAGTTACATAATATATAAAGCAGTTAACAACAAACATAAAGGAATTAATCAGTAGTAATACAATAATAGTAGGAGATTTTAACATCCTACTTATATCAATGGATAGATCATCCAAACAGAAAACCAACAAGGAAAAAGGGGCTTTGAATGTTCCACCAGGGGAGATGGGGGCATCTGGGTGGCTCAGTTGTTTAAGCGTCTGCCTTCAGTTCAGGTCATGATCCCAGGGTCCTGGGATCAAGCCCCACATCAGGCTCCCTGCTTAGAGCGGAGTCTGCTTCTCCCTCTGTCTTCCCACTACTTGTGTGCTCTCAAGCTCTCTCTCTCTCTCTCAGACACTCTCTATCAAATAAATAAATAAAAACTTTTTAAAAAATGAATGACCCATTGGACCAAATGGATCTAGCAGATATATTCAGAATATTAAATCCTAAAACAGCAAAATATACATTCTTTTCAAGTACACATGGAACATTCTCCAGAATAGATTACATACTGAGTCACAAAACAAGTCTCAACAAATTCAAAAAGACTGAAGTCAAACCACGCATCTTTTCTGACCACACACAGTGAAATTAAAGATCATCCACAATGATAAAATCTGGAAGAGCACAAATACTCATAGGTTAAATAACAGGCTACTAAACAATAAATGGGTCAACGAAGATCAAAGAAGAAATCAAAAAATATATAGATATAAATGAAAATGAAAGCGCTGTGGTCCAAAATCTTTGGGATGCAGCAAAGCAGTTTTAAGAGGGAAGTTTATAGTAATATAGGCCTGCCTAAGAAGCAAGAAAAATCTCAAATAAACAACTTAACCCTACACCTCAAGAAGCTAGAAAAAGAACAAACCAAACCCAAAACCAGTAGAAGGAAGGAAAAAAATAAAGATTAGAGCAGAAATAAATGAAATAGAAGTAAAAACAACAATAGAATAGATTGGTGAAACCAGGAGCTGGTTCTTTGAAGAGATCACCAAAATTGATAAACTTTTTTTTTTTTAAGACAACATGAGTTTATTTATTTTTTATTATATTATGTTAGTCACCATACAGTACATCCCTGGTTTTTGATGTAAAGTTCCATGATTCATTAGTTGTGTATAATACCCAGTGCACCATGCAATACATGCCCTCCTTACTACCCATCACCAGCCTATCCCATTCCCCCCGCCACGCAAAACTGATAAACTTTTAGCCAGATTCATTAGAAAGGAAGGAAGGAAGGAAGGAAGGAAGGAAGGAAGGAAGGAAGGAAGAAAGAAAGAAAGAAAGAAAGAAAGAAAGAAAGAAAGAAAGAAAAAGAAAGAGGACTCAAATTTAAAAAATCAGAAATGAAAGAGAAGAAATAACAATCGACACCACAGAAATACAAAGAATTATAAAAGAACATTATAAAAATTATATGCCAACAAATTGGACAACCTAGAAAAAAATGAATAAATTCTTAGAAACAAATAGTCTCCCAAAACTGAATCAGGAAGAAATAGAAAATTTGAACAGATCGACTACTAGCAATGAAATCGAAGCAGTAATCAAAAATCTCCCAACTAACAAAAGTCCAGGACCACATGGCTTCACAGGTGAATTCTATGAAACATTTAAAGAGAATCCAAACCAATTCCCTTCAAGCTCTTCCAAAAAATAGAAGAGGAAAGAAAGTTTCCAAATTCATTCAAGAGGCCAGCATTACCCTGATACCAAAACCAGAGAAAGACACTACAAAAAGAAAAAAAGAAAGAAAGAAAAGAAAGAAAAGTATAAGCCAATATCTCTCATGAATACAGATTTAAAAAAAAAAATCCCAGCAAAATATTAGCAAGCCAAATAATCATTCACCACAATCAAGTGGGATTTATTCCTGGAATTCAAGGGTGGTTCAATATTTGCAAATCAATCAATGTGATACATTACATCAATAAGAGAAAGGATAAAAACTATATGATCATATCAGTAAATGCAGAAAAAGCATTTAGCAAAGTACAACATCCATTCATGATTTAAAAAAAAAAAAAAAAGAAAAACCTCAACAAAGTAGGTTTAGAGGGAACATACCTCAACACAGTAAAGGCCACATATGAAAACCCACAACTAACATCACACCCAATGGTGAAAAACTGAGAGCTTTTCCCCTAAGATCCAGAGCAAGACAAAGAGGGAATCTCTCACCACTTTTATTTAACATAGTACTGGACATACTAGCCATAGCAATCAGATAACAAAAAGGAACAAAAGGCATCCACATTCATAAGAAGAAATAAAAGCTTCACTATTTGCAGATGACAGGATACTATATATAGAAACCTTAAAGTCTCCATCAAAAAACTACTAGAATTGATAGAATTTGGTAAGGTCAGAGGATACAAAATCAATATACAGAAATCCATTGCATTTCTATAAACTAAAATGAAATAGCAGAAAGAGAAATTAAGAAAATAACCCCAGGGTGCCTGGGTGGCTCAGTCGGTTAAGTGCCTGCCTTCAGTTCAGCTCATGATCCCAGGGTCCTGGGATTGAGCCCCAGATCAGGCTCCCTGCTCAGCGGAGAGTCCGCTTCTCTCTCTCTCTCTCTCTCTCTCTCTGCCCCTCCCCCTGCGCATGCTCTCTCTCTGTTAAATAAATAAATAAATAATGTAAAAAAAAAAAAAGAAAGAAAGAAAGAAAGAAAGAATGAAAGAAAGAAAGAATGAAAGAAAGAAAGAAAACAACCCCATTTACAATTGCACCAAAAAGAATTAAATACCTGGGAATAAACTTAAGGAGGAGAAAGACCTATACTATGAAAACTACAAAACACTGATGAAAGAAATTGAAGATGACTACAATGGAAAGATACTCCATGCTCATGGATTGGAAGACAAATATTGTCAAAATGTCCACACTACCCAAAGCAGTCTACAGATTTAATGCAATCCCTATGAAAATACCAACAGCAATTTTCACAGAACTAAAACACATAATCCTAAAATTTGTATGGAACCAAAAGACACCCAGAATAGTCAAAGCAAACTGGAAAAAGAAGAACAAAACTAAAGGTATCACAATCCCAGATTTCAAGATATACTACAAATCTATAGTAATCAAAACAGTATGGTACTGGCACAAAAACAGACACAGATCAATTGAACAGAATAGAGAGCTCAGAAATAAACCCACAAACCCACGATTAATCTTTGACAAAGGAGGCAAGAACATGCAGTGGGAAAAAGTCTCTTCAACAAATAGTATGGGAAAACTGGACAGCAACACGCAAAAGAATGAATCTGGACCACTTTATTATATTATACACAAAAATAAACTCAAAATGGATTAAGAACCTAAATGTCAGACCTGAAACCATAAAAATCCTAGAAGACAGCACAGGCAGTCATTTCTCTGACACTGGCCATACCAACATTTTTCTAGATGTCTCCTGAGGCAAGGGAAACAAAAGCAAAAATAAAAATAAAAAGCTTCTGCACAGCAAAGGAAATAATCAACAAAACCTAAAGACAACCTAATGAAAGGGAGAAGTTATCTGCAAATGATATATTCAATAAAGGGTTAGTATCCAAAATATATAAAGAACTTATACAACTCAACACACAAAAAAACAAATAATCCAGTTAGAAATGGGCAGAAGACATGAATAGACATTTCTCCAAAGAAGACACAAATGGCCAACAAACACTTGAAAAGATATTCAACATCACTCATCATCAGGGAAACACAAATCAAAACCACAATGAGATGCCACTTCACACCTGTCAGAATGACTAAAATCAAAAACACAGGAAACAAGTGTTGACAGGATGTAGAGAAAAAGGAACCCCTGTGCACTGTTGGTGGGAATGCAAACAGGTGCAGCCACTGTGGAAAACAGTATGGAGTTTCCTCAAAAATTAAAAATAGAAGTACCCTATGATCCAGTAATTCCACTCCTGAGCATTTACCCAAAGAAAATGAAAACACTAATTTGAAAAGATATAGGCACCCCTATATTTTTTGCAGCATTATTTACAATAGCCAAATTATGAAGGAGCCCAAGTGTCCATTAATAGATAAATGGATAAAGAAGATATGATACACACACACAACAGAATATTACTCAGCCATAAATAAGAATAGAATCTTGCCATTTAAAGAAACATGGATGGATCTAAAGAGTATTATGCTAAGAAAAATAAATCCGTCAGAGAAAGACAAATGCCATATGATTTCATTCATACGTGGAATTTAAGAAACAAACAGAAAAAAAAGAGACAAAACAAAAAACAAGCTCTTAACAATAGAGAACAAACTGATGGTTGGGGTGGTGGATGGGGGGATGGGTGAAATAGGTAAAGGGGATTAAAGAGTATACTTTTCTCGAAGAGCACTGAGTATAGAATTGTTGAATCACTATGCTGTACACCTGAAAGTAATATAACACTGTATGTTAACTATACTGGAATTAAAATAAAAAATAAAATAAATAAAAATAAATATATAAATAAATGTAAAACACACAATGTATTTATATACAACAGAATATTATTCAGCTATATAAAAGAAGGACTTTCTGACACATATTACAACATGGCTGAGCCCTGAGGACATTATGCTAAGTGAAATAAGCCAGTCACCAAAAAAGACAAATACCGCATGATTCCACATTTATGAAGTACTTAGAGTAGTCAAAAAATCATAGAAACAGAAAGTAGAATGGTGGTCTTCAGGGGCTGAGTTATTTTTTAGTAGATCCCAAATTTCATTTTACAAGATGAGAAGAGTTATGGGCATGGATGGTGGTGATGGTTGCACAACACTATGAATGTATTTAATACCCCTGAACTGTTGCTTAAAAATAATTAAGATGGCAAAATTTATGCTCTATGTATTTTAGCACAATTAAAAAAAAAAAACTCGGGAAACAAAAATTCCCAAAAGATGGTAAGTATAGATCATCTTACTTGGAAAGAGCCATCAGGAAGGGAAAATACGGCAGTGGGGACATTGCACTGAGAGTCTGTGAAGTGAGAACAGAAACTGAATGTAATTAGGGCTTCGTGCTGCCATAGGTTAGAAACAAAACAAAGGAGGGGGATTAAGACATAAAAGAAAAGATGTATAAGTACAGAGATTTACACTATTGATAGGTTAGTGAGGACAGGATCAGTGTGTTTAAACAATGGAATGTAGATAAGCGCAGAGAAAGACTGAAAATGACAAATAATCATAAAAATGTGAAGACATAGAAGGACTCCAGCTATCATAAAATCTGATCTCATCTTTAGGTGAGAAAGATAATCTAATTTTTTAAAGATTTATTTATTTATATATTTGACAGAGAGAGAGAGAGGGAGAGAGCACAAGCAAGGAGAGCAGCAGGCAGAGGGAGAGGGAGAAGCAGGCTCCCCGCTGAGCAGGGAGCCCGATGCGCGGCCTGATACCAGGACCCTGAGATCATGACCTGAGCCGAAGGCAGACGCTTAGCTGCTGAACCACCCAGGTGCCCCCAGATAATCTAATTTTTAAAGATTACACTTTTTGCAGATTTTTAGACTCATGTCCAACTTCCTACAGGTCTAAACTCTTAGATAATTAATTCTAAAATAAAATAGGAACTCACAGACCAAAATTTTGTTACTTTGTATGCATTATTAGAAAGTATTTTCCTTAGACTTACCAGAATTAAAAACTCTATGTGTGCACGCGCGCACACACGCGCGCACACGCACCTAGTCTCTATTCAGAATTAAAAGCTTTGTTTAAAACTCTTTGAAAGTTCAATTATCAAGATTGGTGATTTAAAGGCTCTTCAGTTTTGCCTGTCAGTCTCTTTTCTTCTCAGTAAAAGCCTAAGGAATTTACCTAATAGGGACTTCACCTCTCATTTCTAAATCGTCTCAGGTTTGTTATTCAAAGGAGAAGATTCCAGGATTTCTGCTCTAAAGCCTTAGGTGATAAAGGATAGACTACGCATCTGAGAGGTAGAGTTGAGGGTGCAGAGGAGTAGGCTGAGGAAGGAACAGAAAAAGGAGTGTGGCTTTTGCAACGCTCTTGCTGGAGGCATAGCTCTAAAACTTTACCTCATCAAGTTGTGAAGGCTGGCAACGTCTAGACGGAAAGCCAGGGAACCGTGTAGCTGTCCAAGAGAAACAGGAGGAGGTTGGCTGCGCTCTCAGGGTGGGTTCAGGGTCGGGCCCTGGGCTTTGGTATTTTTGTTATTTTGTTTTGCTTTCCTAATCTCAGTGGTATCTGTCCAAGGGCTCAATTACATCCAATGCTCCAGAGTGATCAGGCCCTGGGGAGCTGATTCACACTGCCCAAGCTCGTGGGCTGGTGAAAAAGGAAGTTAACTGACTCATTTACAAAGAGAAATGTGACTTCCAGGCAGATAGGACTAGTTATGTCACTTGGTCAATCCATTCCATCTCCACCAGAAAAGTATACTTGGGAAGCCAAGTTGAGAACCAAGTTGCTTGGTGAATGTAGTGTCAGAACAGGGAGAATTGGTAGTCCGAAGCGACACTCTTTCAATGTACCTTTCTGCACTGTAGGAATCCACTGCCAAGGTGACTGGAATTCTCATGTTATCTGGACAGGACACTTACTCACATAAGATAATAAATATAAAGCACTTAGTACAATACTTGACACATAAAAAGCACTCAGTTAACATATCATTATTATGATGCTGTCAATATTCCAACAGTAGAGGATAGTGGGCTGACAGCATGGGCTCTGGATTTAGATCCTTGCTCCATCACTCAATATCCACATGCCAATGGGAATCCTACTTAATGTCTCAAGCCTCAGTTTTTTTAATCTATAAAATGGGTGCAGTAACAGCAACTTTACAGGGTTACCCTTAAAATTACTTAAGATGTTGTGTGAAAATCACTTAACTGCTTATTGTAAGCAGTGAATGCTAATTGTTAATAATAGAAATAACAACTATACAGCACTTTTTATATGCTGGACACCACTTTACATATATTTACTCATTTAGTCCTCACATAACCTATGAGGTGGGTGTAGCTGAGGAACCTCATTATAGTCACCCAAATCTTTCCCTTTCCTTGAGAAAATATACACCTGCACCACTCCATTGAGTCAGATTTGACCGTGTGGCTTGCTTTGGCCAGTCAAATGTAAATAGAAGGAATATATGACACTACTTGGCAGAAGTGTTTAAAACCAATTTGTGCTTCCCTACCTCTATGATTGTAGAAGCATTAGATAGAGCTCCTAGTAGCCTGAGTTCCTAAGTGATACTTGCTGTGTCTTGTGACGGACACAGGGCAAGCAAGAAATAAGCTATTGTTTTAAGCCACTGATGTTTTCAGATTTTTGTTTCCACAGCACAATGTATCCCAATTGACTCAGAAGCACAGAAGTAAAAGGAGATTTTTCCAAGACCACACAGCTAGAAAGTGCCTGGCTTCAGCATCTATACTCTTAACTACTTTGCTTTATGTTTCTTAACAATTCATAGTAATGTCAATATGAAGACTAGTTTATTATTAATACATTGTTATCATTTGGGGCCTCTTTCTTCAGACTTCATAAATTGCTGTTCTTCTCTGAAAGAGCTGCCTCAGGAGGAAAGCTAGCCTTTCTTCAGCTTCTACTGCAACAATAGCCAGCAGCTGCCAGAAACACCATTGAGAAGTTCTCAATAGATAACATAGAGAACACTGGACATGTTCCTTCTTTATATAACCTCAGAGCAGCCTCCAGGAGCACAGTCCCTATGGCTGCCAGAAAATACTGATTTGATACACACACACACACACACACACACAGCATCACAAAGAATGATTTAAAATGTCTATGGTCACTCAGTTGAGGGTGACCCCATTTTTGCTGTCATTCAGACTTTCAGAGATGGATGCCTCTCCTTGTACCTTTTTACTTAATAACACATCATCTTGTTTCCCTTTTCCTATCTCTCAACAATGAGCAAGGACTTCAAGTGAGTTTGCAGGCTCTGTTAAAAAGCATATTACCACACTGACATTCGTTTAATTTCCCTGATGCAGCAAGAGTCCCCAGAGATGTGAGAGCCTGAAATTCGGGGACCAAATAAGAGAACCTGTCTGCATTAGCAGCACAAGTACCCAAGGAGAAGTGAAAAGCTTCAGCCTCTGCTCTTCCCAAGGAAAATGAAAATGTTGCCAAGATAAAAGCAGAAGAAGCAGAGGCTTAAGCAGTAATAAAAAGCCAAAAATTTACGCAGAAAAAGATTAGTCATATCTACTGAATATAAATCTATAAAAGAAACTTATTTTTTTTATGACACACACTGGAATGAATTAAATTACAAGCTGGAAATCTATCTATGGAAAGTATAAGTACATGTCAATTAATAGAAGTGCTCATTGATGAAGTAATGATTCATTCTTAATTTATTTAATCATGTCATTCAACTAGTAATCAATGAAATTTATGAACAAATAAGAGGTTAGCCGCTTTCTAATATTTTTATTCCTTTTCAAGCTCTAGTTACCAACTACCTTCATAAATTTTACAATAAAATGTTTACTAGTTATATTTTTTCAATATTATTTTTATTTATCTCTACTTGACACATCTCCAGCCTCCTAAATTGATTTTTTTCATCAATTTTTTTAAAAATGTAAAGATAATGGAATTTAGTTCCTTAAAATAGCCAACAGGCCAAGTTAGAAAAACATATATTGGGAAAGCTCACTAAAAATGCTACTCGTGGGTTCTTTCTAATTTCAGTTTTGTAGGTGTAACTGCTTTACAATGAAGCTCTTCTTACACTTGAGGAGTCAAGTCACTCTGCATGGAGTCCAAGACTTTAAATGAATTCCACTTTATAACACATTGTGTTTTATCAGTGACATAGTATAAATTCATATCTCTCTTCCAAAAGATCTTCAGACCTCTGCTGAGTGAAACACTTCCAAAATTAATAAAAATTTACTACAATAGGTTAACTAAGCAGGTGAAGTTGTAGCAGCTCTTTCTGGAAGACTTAAAGAACAGGGGAAATTCCCATTGTAAGATTTTAATATTATGTTAATTACCATATAAAATTCATTTCTGAAGGACAGCATGGAGGAAAGACAGATGGGAGGAATTCTTAATGTGTGAGGGTAGGATGAAATGGAGCTATCTCGGTCCAGCGATTATCTGGAAAATATACTGAAGACTGAGTCATGGAGACATGTTTCATCATACCACTCCAAATAAACACAATGGCTATTTAAGGAGTTTGAGTTTGTGCTCAGCAGTGAAAGAGAAATAAAAAGATAGGAGGATAATGTTATAGTTGGCTATTGGCATATGGCTAAAGTGTGGGGAAATGCAAAAGATCTGCTAAGCAAGTCCTACTCTGAACCCATGCAAGGTGCTAAAATATGAATGGAAGGGAAAAAAAAAAATACGGATGGGAGCTTCTATGACCATTTTGATTTCAGCCTTCTTGCTGGATCCTAAGTCCTCATCTCTGTCTTAGAAAATGTGGACACTAAGTATAATTCACATTCATTATACTATAGAGCTATTCATCTCCTTATCACTGCAAGTTTTTCTCTAGCTTCCCTGCCATTTATTAATATTAGATCAATGTAACACTGAATTGCAGGAAACATAAACTAAAGATTTATTTTTTAGTCTCAGCTCAATTTGCTTTAAAGCCAGTGCCCCTTTCTACCACTCCTTGCTCCAACCCACCATCTCCCTAGGGGCACGTTTGTCATTTTTCCCAGCTTCTCCCTTACTTGTTGGAAAGTATATTGGATTAAATATGTTTAGCTACATGAACCCACATATTCAACCAATATTAATCAATTCCCACTCCCTTCCCCTAGATAGTGGAGAGTACTTATATAAATTGTATGTAAGGAAACCTTTTCAGTTAGCAATGCGCAATTTTATAGTGAGCCATGCCATATCCTACTAATTCAATGATCATGTCTTACAAGTTTGATTATTATCACTCAACCAGTTGTAAGCAACATAAATTGAATCTAGAAAATTTAAGAAGAAAGGGCATTTATTGGAAGATGTTAGGAGCTTGGAAAATGAACAGGAAGGCTGGAGAACAAGGCAGGAACTAAGAGCTTCACATTCAAGATACAAAATAAAGGGAGAGTCTTAGAAGAATCTTCTCAGAGAGGATCATTAGACTAAACAGTCTCCAAAAGAGCCCAGCCTGGGCACCTGGGTGGCTCAGTCGGTTAATCATCCGACCCTTGATTTTGGCTCAGGTCACGATCTCAGAGTCATGAGATTGAGCACCATGTTGGGCTCCGCACTGGGCATGGAGCATGCTTGAGATTCTCTCTCTCCCTCTCACTCTGCCCCTGTTCTCTCTAAAAAAACAAAGAAAGAAAGAAAGAAAGAAAGAAAGAAAGAAAGAAAGAAAAAAAAAAAAAGAAAAAAAAGAAAAAAAAGAAAGAAAGAAAGAAGGAACCAAATTCCAAGAAGGACATTTGTTCAGCACTTGTGGAAAGAGCACCTGATTAACAAGCCCATGAAATGCAATAAGGGAAAGGAAATATTAAAAGTTCGGAAAAATTCACTATTCTTATTTAAGTTGTAGCACTCAAGCTGAAACACCAGCAGCTAGTACATGAGCTATAATCATAGAATATTGGTCATGTTTCAAGAGGTCTGTCTTAGAATGACATGTACAGCATTTGCTCGGCCCCATCTAGCAATCCACCTCCGTCACTGAACCAAATAAACACAGAAACCAACCTCAGAAAACAGTGAATGGCCTTAAGCCATAGGTTAATAAAGAAATAAGAAATCATATCTCAATTTAAAAATTAATAAACTTAAAAAATTTTTAAATAAAATAAGCAACAACAACAAACTTGTTCCTCCAATGGTCATCCTTACCTGGCCAAAGTAATAGCGTATATGGGTGTATATATAGAATGTCTAGTTTTATGCACTGTGACTTAAATATTTTGTATGTGTTACCTCATTTAATTCTCAGCAAACCCTGGGTGTTAATATTGTTGTCTACCCTAATATTATTGTCAACCTTCGAGGGATTATATAACTTGGCTGAAGCTTCACAGCTTCAGCACCCCTGAACTAGGCTGACTAGACTCAATCACATGGATTGAATTTTAAGGGAAGCAGGAGGACAGTGTAGTGTAGAACCATGGGCATGAGCTGAAATTTCTGCTTTGCTACTTACTAGCTGAAGGCAAGAAATTTAAACCTAACTAAACCTCAGTTTCCTCATCTGTGAGATGGGGAGAGTCATACCAGGGTCAGCATGAGTCGCTGCAAGGTCAGCCCATTATTGCAAAGAGGAAAGGGGAAATGTATATAAACTACTTAGGCATGAGTGCTTGTCACATAGTAAGTATTGAATAACTGATGGCTATTTTTAGTTATATGTCTGTTCCCCTTTGTAGACTAGCCCTAGAGGCTCAAGTATTAACTCTTTTGATATTTGTATCCATAGCACCTTTCTGTGATTGGCACATTAGCAAGCCCACATAAATATTTGCTGACCAGAAAGTGTTTGCACCAGCATGCACACTGCCATGTCGTACTCTAATATTAGAAAATAAGTTCCTCCTTATATTAATGCTCCTCCCTGCTCATTAAGCAAATGATGCCTATTTTCCACTGCCCCACTCCCCGGCCCCAGACTGTTAACTCATGAGGTCAGGGACGGCACCTCTTCTGTTCTCCGTGGATCCTCAGTGCCTAGCACAGAGCTCGGTACATAGTGGGAGGTTAACAAATATTTGTGAACTGAATTTTTAATAAACATTTGAAATAAATCTTTCAGTTCACCTAGCATTTTCACATAAACACATTTCTCAGCAGAGCAAGTTAAATATATCTCTTTGACACCAGACTGTCTGGGTTCAAACTCTACCTCCATCATTTACTAGCAGAGTGGTCTTGGGTAATATACCTAGGTTTTCAATGCCTCAGTTTTCTCACCTGTAAAATGAGATTAATAATAGTATTGGGGGGTGCCTGGGTAGCTCAGTTAGTTAAGCATCTGCCTTTGGCTCAGGTCATGATCTCAGAGTCCTTGGATAGAGCTGGCATTGGGCTCCCTGCTCAGCGGGGAGTCTCCTTTCCCTCTCCCTTTGCCCCTCTCCCCACTCATCATGCTCTCTCTCTCTCTCTCAAACAAATAAAATCTTTAAAAAATAATAATAATAGGATTGAGTTGTTGTGTGTATTAAAATGTTAATTTATAAAAAGCTTGTAAAACAGTATGTGACATATAGTAGGTGTTCTTTAAACTTCAGCAATGATTAATTTTGTTTGTGGCTGTTTTCTTCCCAACACACTGTCAGGAATAAATTATTCCAACTGCCTAAATCATCTTTCCTTTCACATAAGAAAATATGAAAAGTGGCATCTTTATTTCAAAATCCTAAAACCAATTTTCAGAAGAGCAAATCATAATCTCAAGAAACTATTTGCGAAAATAAATGTATTTATAGAGACTGTTCTTAAAATAAAATAATCCTAAGTGGCTCCAGATATTCTATAGTTTAAAGCTCTTCCAAATCACTCATGCTGGATCTTTGTCCCACAGCATTTGGCGTTATTCTTTCCACAAACAAGAACAGCTATATTGACTTGAGCAGAAGCGTTCATGTGAGTAAAAACACCGGGTGGTGGAATTAGGTCACTCTGTCCTCTGTCTCCACCACAAACCTCATTTGCCCTATTATGGCAAAAAGTATGTCAATCTCCTCATCACTTACAGCATGAACCTGGTGATTAGGCCACACATTACTTAAAAATTCCAATCACTGCATTTAACCACTGATGCCTCTCTACACATTGGAGAGATGAGCAGAAGAAAAATAAAGGCAAAGAGGGCACCTGGGAATTTCATTTACCTTCAATACTGTAATGTTCCAAGCAAAGCTCTCAGTTGCCTTGTTGAGTTTTCTTCCTTTCAAGCCTTCTTTAGCCCCTAGATTATGAAGTTCCTCGTGGAATTCCATCCCTTTGAAAAAAAGAACATATAAGAATTCTTAGTATAAATTTCAGAAAAAAAAAATGGGTATTTTATTCTGAAAAAATTCCCATTCCTGTCCTTTTCTCATAATTTTGAAAACCCTGAATCAAATGCTCCTTCCCATTCTGTTCATCCCCACCAATGGCTATCCTTAGGGGCAAACTAACAATAATCAATGCATTAGACCAAATTACATATTAAACAGCCAGGAGCCACCAGATAAAGACATAAGAAGGAGGTTAAGAACCAAATTCTTCCAATAAGTTACATGTGTCTTGTTTGTCTTCTACCTGGCTTTTTTGTGAAATGGTGTAATGCGTGACAATGTGTGACTGATAACCATATGTAATAGATGCACTTACTTTACTTTTCCTTATAAACCCTCCATATGGTTTGACAGTAGACCCTGGAGTCCATATGGATAACAATGTTAATCAATAAATGTTGAGTAAAAATAAAAAGATGTTTTATAAATAGTGTTCCTGGAAACAACTAAATACTTCAGCTTTGGGAATGGCCTTAAAGTTATTTTTAGCTCAATCATTTCTCAAGCTTGAATACTAAAAAAAATATCATCATCCTCAGAAATGGGAAGCACACTTTCTTCTGGACAGCTTATGCCGTCTTTGGAAGGCTATGACTGATATCAAGCCAAAGTCTCTCTCCCTGGAACCTTCACTCCTTGGTGTTAGCTAGACCCAGACCAGCTAACCCTAATCTCTTTTCCACAGTGCAGTCCTTTAAATATTTGAAGAAAGATATTAGATAAAGTCCACTAGAATCTTTTCTCCTCCAGATTAAACATTCTAGCACATTTCAGCTTTACTAACAATGACTCTTCTTTAAAGATGACATCCAGGCAGAGCCTCCGCATTGCACAGCTTCCTGGAGTTGAGCTTGTAGGAACCTGCATCCAGGAATATCATACTCCAAGTGGGCTTGAAGCAGCCCACACAGGGGAGGGATTTACCACCACCCTCCTTGTTCTAGTTACTCTACTTTTACTAATGTGGCTAAAAACCACATTAACCTTCTAGTGTTAACATTACAAATACAGTGCGTGGTAAGAGCGTGATTGTGGGGTTGGGCTTACACTCTGGCTCTACCACTTACTAGCTACATAAGCATGAGCAAGATCTTGAAACTCTCTGCAATCCAGTTTCCTCACTAGTGAAATGGTGATAGCAAGAAACTTTACTTCAAGGTACTGTGGTTGAAGATTAAATGAGTCAATACATATAAAGCTCTCAAAGTAGTGTCTGGTATATAAGAGCATTGTATAAGTACTGGTATTATTTTTGTGCTTTCTGTCAGCAGAAACATTTAAGCCTGTGGACCAGTCAGCGAAGAGCACCATTTTTAAAGTCTAGTCTGGGTTCAGATGTCAGCTCTACCCTGTGTTAATATGGAATCTTCAGTGATTCACTCAATCTCTCAGAATCTCAGATGCTTCATCTATAAATTGGACACAATGGTGCTTAACTTGCAGAGTTGTTATAAGGACTAAGTAACAGTGTGTGTGCACAGTTTATCTTATGCAAATATATCAAGCACTTGTCATTATTGTCATCTTTCTCATCATAATCATTGTGCATGGGAATCATGGAAAACATAAATCCAAGAAAGATAAAAGTACAGGGTGTGTACGAAGGTGAATACAAATAAACAGAGGGGTACCTCACAGATATGTGACCCATCCCATCCTTAAAGAAAGAACAAATCTAAAATAATGACTAATAATTGAGTCAAAAGCCTAGGAGATAAATAGGATTATGGCTCAAATTAAAAAAATGAGGTGGTATCTTAAGGAGCAATGTGTAGTAAAGGGTTTTGACAGACTTCAAAACCACAAAAGTAGATTCAGAACCCCTCACCTCTCTAGACATCTTCAGACACTACCCCCATATACATACAACCCACCTACTGTCACTTCAATTTATTCTGTACTAAACAAAGACTTAAGTTTAACTCAAAAGTATAGTTAAACTATGGCACAAAATATTTGAATTTTAAGAGTAAAAACAGAAACTTCAAAAACTACTAAGAGTTATCACTATGTTTCTAAACAAAATGGGGCAGAAGTAGGGAGATTACCTGCTTTCTGACACTGCACGATCTTTTCCTGGACTGTATCTGCCATTTCTATGAGAAACCGGCTCTCTTGAATCATCTGTCACAAAATAAACAAAAAAAAATGATTGTTAGAAGTCCTGAAACCGTCCCATTGGAAGGACAACATACAGACAGATGCACCTGATGCTGGCAGTAATGGTGAACCATGGCCTTAACCACAAGACAGAATATGGAAGGATAATGTCTGCTCCAACCCCCATGCACTCTAGCTAGACTACTGCTAGAGTCACCAACCTTATAATTACTTCAGTCATGTAACATGCTTGGCACACCATGGCTGCTACTGTCAAATAAATGTACACACATTCTTTAAGTCCCAGATCACATTCAGGAACAACTCTTTTCCACCCCCTCACTCCAAAAGTTACTGCAACATCAAGGCAAGTGGTACTGGAACAAGAACAACAAGAATCAGAATAGGGAATCACCTAGTGATGAGCTAAGGGACAATGGAACACATCAGTGAAGTTAGCAGCTTGGATTTGGGTGGTCCAAAGATGGTGGAGGTCTAGTCCTACCTCCAAAAGGACTCCAGCTCCACTGGCAAGAATGAAGAATGGGTCTGATTTCAGAGCCACCAATTCAACAGGGGTTGTAGGCAACAACACTGAAATCGCGGTCCCTGCCCTTTACACTTGAGTAGAAAACAAAAACATCCAAGAAATAATTAATATACTAAATGAAGTAGGGGAAATAAGACAACTCTCAGAGAGATGGAAAAAAGAAAATTCTGTACTTGAAGAAGAGGGAAGATAATTGGTAAAGAAGTTGTGATCAGGATGACGAGGGATTGGGGCCCTTTGAAGAAGTGACTGAAGAAAGGCAACCACTAGGCAAACTAACATTTCTTGAATTTCCAGCCACTCTTCTACTCTCAATAAGTGCTGTCCCACATCACCTGCTATTCTCTGCTTTGTCTGTCTGAATATTCTGAAGGGAATTCAAGGCAGAATCCAAAGTGGACATAAAGGTGTTGGGTAAGACATTTTTCATAATTAAATGCTGTTGAACAGATTGTAGTCTTGTATAATCACTGACAAATATAAAGTGGTTTATGATTATAAACGTTTAAGTAGAAAAGAATATTGAATCACAAAAATTTTTTTTCAAAGATTTTATTTATTTATTCGACAGAGATAGAGACAGCCAGCGAGAGAGGGAACACAAGCAGGGGGAAGTGGGAGAGGAAGAAGCAGGCTCATAGTGGAGGAGCCTGATGTGGGGCTCGATCCCATAA